>NW_025746078.1:0-32500 GCF_021184085.1 Oncorhynchus gorbuscha
TGTTAACTGACTATAGACCCATTCAGCCAGTATGTTAACTGACTATAGACCCATTCAGCCAGTATGTTAACTGACTATAGACCCATTCAGCCAGTATGTTAACTGACTATAGACCCATTCAGCCAGTATGTTAACTGACTATAGACCCATTCAGCCAGTATGTTAACTGACTAGACCCATTCAGCCAGTATGTTAACCTATAGACCCATTCAGCCAGTATGTTAACTGACTATAGACCCATTCAGCCAGTATGTTAACTGACTATAGACCCATTCAGCCAGTATGTTAACTGACTATAGACCCATTCAGCCAGTATGTTAACTGACTATAGACCCATTCAGCCAGTATGTTAACCCCCATTCAGCCAGTATGTTAACTGACTATAGACCCATTCAGCCAGTATGTTAACTGACTATAGACCCATTCAGCCAGTATGTTAACTGACTATAGACCCATTCAGCCAGTATGTTAACTGACTATAGACCCATTCAGCCAGTATGTTAACTGACTATAGACCCATTCAGCCAGTATGTTAACTGACTATAGACCCATTCAGCCAGTATGTTAACTGACTATAGACCCATTCAGCCAGTATGTTAACTGACTATAGACCCATTCAGCCAGTATGTTAACTGACTATAGACCCATTCAGCCAGTATGTTAACTGACTATAGACCCATTCAGCCAGTATGTTAACTGACTATAGACCCATTCAGCCAGTATGTTAACTGACTATAGACCCATTCAGCCAGTATGTTAACTGACTATAGACCCATTCAGCCAGTATGTTAACTGACTATAGACCCATTCAGCCAGTATGTTAACTGACTATAGACCCATTCAGCCAGTATGTTAACTGACTATAGACCCATTCAGCCAGTATGTTAACTATATAGACCCATTCAGCCAGTATGTTAACTGACTATAGACCCATTCAGCCAGTATGTTAACTGACTATAGACCCATTCAGCCAGTATGTTAACTATAGACCCATTCAGCCAGTATGAACCCATTCAGCCAGTATGTTAACTGACTATAGACCCATTCAGCCAGTATGTTAACTGACTATAGACCCATTCAGCCAGTATGTTAACTGACTATAGACCCATTCAGCCAGTATGTTAACTGACTATAGACCCATTCAGCCAGTATGTTAACTGACTATAGACCCATTCAGCCAGTATGTTAACTGACTATAGACCCATTCAGCCAGTATGTTAACTGACTATAGACCCATTCAGCCAGTATGTTAACTGACTATAGACCCATTCAGCCAGTATGTTAACTGACTATAGACCCATTCAGCCAGTATGTTAACTGACTATAGACCCATTCAGCCAGTATGTTAACTGACTATAGACCCATTCAGCCAGTATGTTAACTGACTATAGACCCATTCAGCCAGTATGTTAACTGACTATAGACCCATTCAGCCAGTATGTTAACTGACTATAGACCCATTCAGCCAGTATGTTAACTGACTATAGACCCATTCAGCCAGTATGTTAACTGACTATAGACCCATTCAGCCAGTATGTTAACTGACTATAGACCCATTCAGCCAGTATGTTAACTGACTATAGACCCATTCAGCCAGTATGTTAACTGACTATAGACCCATTCAGCCAGTATGTTAACTGACTATAGACCCATTCAGCCAGTATGTTAACTGACTATAGACCCATTCAGCCAGTATGTTAACTGACTATAGACCCATTCAGCCAGTATGTTAACTGACTATAGACCCATTCAGCCAGTATGTTAACTGACTATAGACCCATTCAGCCAGTATGTTAACTGACTATAGACCCATTCAGCCAGTATGTTAACTGACTATAGACCCATTCAGCCAGTATGTTAACTGACTATAGACCCATTCAGCCAGTATGTTAACTGACTATAGACCCATTCAGCCAGTATGTTAACTGACTATAGACCCATTCAGCCAGTATGTTAACTGACTATAGACCCATTCAGCCAGTATGTTAACTGACTATAGACCCATTCAGCCAGTATGTTAACTGACTATAGACCCATTCAGCCAGTATGTTAACAGCCAGTGACTATAGACCCATTCAGCCAGTATGTTCAGCCAGTGACTATAGACCCATTCAGCCAGTATGTTAACTGCCAGTATGTTAACTGACTATAGACCCATTCAGCCAGTATGTTAACTGACTATAGACCCATTCAGCCAGTATGTTAACTGACTATAGACCCATTCAGCCAGTATGTTAACTGACTATAGACCCATTCAGCCAGTATGTTAACTGACTATAGACCCATTCAGCCAGTATGTTAACTGACTATAGACCCATTCAGCCAGTATGTTAACTGAGTATGTTAACTATAGACCCATTCAGCCAGTATGTTAACTGACTATAGACCCATTCAGCCAGTATGTTAACTGACTATAGACCCATTCAGCCAGTATGTTAACTGACTATAGACCCATTCAGCCAGTATGTTAACTCCCCATTCAGCCAGTATGTTAACTGACTATAGACCCATTCAGCCAGTATGTTAACTGACTATAGACCCATTCAGCCAGTATGTTAACTGACTATAGACCCATTCAGCCAGTATGTTAACTGACTATAGACCCATTCAGCCAGTATGTTAACTGACTATAGACCCATTCAGCCAGTATGTTAACTGACTATAGACCCATTCAGCCAGTATGTTAACTGACTATAGACCATTCAGCCAGTATGTTAACTGACTATAGACCCATTCAGCCAGTATGTTAACTGACTATAGACCCATTCAGCCAGTATGTTAACTGACTATAGACCCATTCAGCCAGTATGTTAACTGACTATAGACCCATTCAGCCAGTATGTTAACTGACTATAGACCCATTCAGCCAGTATGTTAACTGACTATAGACCCATTCAGCCAGTATGTTAACTGACTATATGACCCATTCAGCCAGTATGTTAACTGACTATAGACCCATTCAGCCAGTATGTTAACTGACTATAGACCCATTCAGCCAGTATGTTAACTGACTATAGACCCATTCAGCCAGTATGTTAACTGACTATAGACCCATTCAGCCAGTATGTTAACTGACTATAGACCCATTCAGCCAGTATGTTAACTGACTATAGACCCATTCAGCCAGTATGTTAACTGACTATAGACCCATTCAGCCAGTATGTTAACTGACTATAGACCCATTCAGCCAGTATGTTAACTGACTATAGACCCATTCAGCCAGTATGTTAACTATAGACCCATTCAGCCAGTATGTTAACTGACTATAGACCCATTCAGCCAGTATGTTAACTGACTATAGACCCATTCAGCCAGTATGTTAACTGACTATAGACCCATTCAGCCAGTATGTTAACTGACTATAGACCCATTCAGCCAGTATGTTAACTGACTATAGACCCATTCAGCCAGTATGTTAACTGACTATAGACCCATTCAGCCAGTATGTTAACTGACTATAGACCCATTCAGCCAGTATGTTAACTGACTATAGACCCATTCAGCCAGTATGTTAACTGACCCATAGCCAGTATGACCCATTCAGCCAGTATGTTAACTGACTATAGACCCATTCAGCCAGTATGTTAACTGACTATAGACCCATTCAGCCAGTATGTTAACTGACTATAGACCCATTCAGCCAGTATGTTAACTGACTATAGACCCATTCAGCCAGTATGTTAACTGACTATAGACCCATTCAGCCAGTATGTTAACTGACTAGACCCATTCAGCCAGTATGTTAACTGACTATAGACCCATTCAGCCAGTATGTTAACTGACTATAGACCCATTCAGCCAGTATGTTAACTGACTATAGACCCATTCAGCCAGTATGTTAACTGACTATAGACCCATTCAGCCAGTATGTTAACTGACTATAGACCCATTCAGCCAGTATGTTAACTGACTATAGACCCATTCAGCCAGTATGTTAACTGACTATAGACCCATTCAGCCAGTATGTTAACTGACTATAGACCCATTCAGCCAGTATGTTAACTGACTATAGACCCATTCAGCCAGTATGTTAACTGACTATAGACCCATTCAGCCAGTATGTTAACTGACTATAGACCCATTCAGCCAGTATGTTAACTGACTATAGACCCATTCAGCCAGTATGTTAACTGACTATAGACCCATTCAGCCAGTATGTTAACTGACTATAGACCCATTCAGCCAGTATGTTAACTGACTATAGACCCATTCAGCCAGTATGTTAACTGACTATAGACCCATTCAGCCAGTATGTTAACTGACTATAGACCCATTCAGCCAGTATGTTAACTGACTATAGACCCATTCAGCCAGTATGTTAACTGACTATAGACCCATTCAGCCAGTATGTTAACTGACTATAGACCCATTCAGCCAGTATGTTAACTGACTATAGACCCATTCAGCCAGTATGTTAACTGACTATAGACCCATTCAGCCAGTATGTTATTAGATTTATTTATTAGATCTTCACCAACAGTCAACTATAACCCATTCAGCCAGTAAACTGGCGTGTTGTTGACGTGATGTGCGTATGTTAACGTGGTTACAGAAGCTGTACATCGTGTGTGACGTGGCGTTGTTCAGTGATGTTAACAAGTCGACCGCCTGTCATCTGGAGTCTCCTAAAGACCCATTCAGCCCTGCCCTCCAAGTTCTACAGACCCATTCAGCCAAGGTACACACACACACCCATTCACCGCCTGTCATCTGGAGTTAACTCCTAAAGACCCCGTCCTGTCCTCCAAGTTAACTACTATAGACCTCCTGACAAGGTTAACACTACAGACCCATTCAGCCAGTATGTCATCTGGAGTCTCCTAAAGACCCATTCCTGCCCTCCAAGTTCTACACTCCTCCTGACAAGGTACACAGCCACACACACACCCATTCAGCCTGTCATCTGGAGTCTCCTAAAGACCCCGTCCTGCCCTCCAAGTTCTACACTCCTCCTGACAAGGTTACACACACACACACCAGTATGTTATCTGAGTCTCCTAAAGACCCATTCAGCCAGTATGTTCTACACTCCTCCTTAACGACAAGACACACACACACACACCGCCTGTCATCTGAGTCTCCTAAAGACCCCGTCCTGCCCTCCAAGTTCTACACTCCTCCTGACAAGGTACACACACACACACCGCCTGTCATCTGGAGTCTCCTAAAGACCCCGTCCTGCCCTCCAAGTTCTACACTCCTCCTGACAAGGTACACACACACACACACACCGCCTGTCATCTGGAGTCTCCTAAAGACCCCGTCCTGCCCTCCAAGTTCTACACTCCTCCTGACAAGGTACACACACACACACACCGCCTGTCATCTGGAGTCTCCTAAAGACCCCGTCCTGCCCTCCAAGTTCTACACTCCTCCTGACAAGGTACACACACACACACACACCGCCTGTCATCTGGAGTCTCCTAAAGACCCCGTCCTGCCCTCCAAGTTCTACACTCCTCCTGACAAGGTACACACACACACACACACCGCCTGTCATCTGGAGTCTCCTAAAGACCCCGTCCTGCCCTCCAAGTTCTACACTCCTCCTGACAAGGTACACACACACACACACACACACCGCCTGTCATCTGGAGTCTCCTAAAGACCCCGTCCTGCCCTCCAAGTTCTACACTCCTCCTGACAAGGTACACACACACACACACACCGCCTGTCATCTGGAGTCTCCTAAAGACCCCGTCCTGCCCTCCAAGTTCTACACTCCTCCTGACAAGGTACACACACACACACCGCCTGTCATCTGGAGTCTCCTAAAGACCCCGTCCTGCCCTCCAAGTTCTACACTCCTCCTGACAAGGTACACACACACACACACACACACACACACACACACACACACACACACACACACACACACACACACACACACACACACACACACACACACACACACACACACACACACACACACACACACACGCCTGTCATCTGGAGTCTCCTAAAGACCCCGTCCTGCCCTCCAAGTTCTACACTCCTCCTGACAAGGTACACACACACACACACACACCGCCTGTCATCTGGAGTCTCCTAAAGACCCCGATCCTGCCCTCCAAGTTGTCTACACTCCTCCTGACAAGGTACACACACACACACACACACACACACACACACACACACACACACACACACACACACACACACACACACACACACACACACACACACAGTATTTAACACACACCGCCTGTCATCTGTGATAAGGAGTATTTAAATAAGTTGTCTCCTCCAGGACCTGATCAATGATAAGGAGTATTTAATAAGTTGTCTCCTTCCAGGACCTGATCAATGATAAGGAGTATTTAATGTCTCCTTCCAGGACCTGATCAATGATAAGGAGTATTTAATAAGTTGTCTCCTTCCAGGACCTGATCAATGATAAGGAGTATTTAATGTCTCCTTCCAGGACCTGATCAATGATAAGGAGTATTTAATAAGTTGTCTCCTTCCAGGACCTGATCAATGATAAGGAGTATTTAATGTCTCCTTCCAGGACCTGATCAATGATAATGAGTATTTAATAAGTTGTCTCCTTCCAGGACCTGATCAATGATAAGGAGTATTTAATAAGTTGTCTCCTTCCAGGACCTGATCAATGATAAGGAGTATTTAATAAGTTGTCTCCTTCCAGGACCTGATCAATGATAAGGAGTATTTAATGTCTCCTTCCAGGACCTGATCAATGATAAGGAGTATTTAATAAGTTGTCTCCTTCCAGGACCTGATCAATGATAAGGAGTATTTAATGTCTCCTTCCAGGACCTGATCAATGATAAGGAGTATTTAATAAGTTGTCTCCTTCCAGGACCTGATCAATGATAAGGAGTATTTAATAAGTTGTCTCCTTCCAGGACCTGATCAATGATAAGGAGTATTTAATAAGTTGTCTCCTTCCAGGACCTGATCAATGATAAGGAGTATTTATCATCAGAGGCCAGAACAGTGCTGCTGATCGGAAAGGTAAGGACCTCACCTGTATAGTACCTGTTATAATACCTGTACCTGTTATAATACCTGTTATAGTACCTGTTATAGTACCTGTTATAATACCTGTACCTGTTATAGTACCTGTTATAATACCTGTACCTGTTATAATACCTGTTATAGTACCTGTACCTGTTATAATACCTGTTATAGTACCTGTTATAGTACCTGTTATAATACCTGTACCTGTTATAGTACCTGTTATAATACCTGTACCTGTTATAGTACCTGTTATAATACCTGTTATAATACCTGTTATAATACCTGTACCTGTATAGTACCTGTTATAATACCTGTTATAATACCTGTTATAGTACCTGTACCTGTTATAATACCTGTTATAATACCTGTTATAATACCTGTTATAGTACCTGTTATAATACCTGTAATAATACCTGTACCTGTTATAATACCTGTTAATAATACCTGTTATAGTACCTGTAATAATACCTGTTATAGTACCTGTTATAATACCTGTTATAATACCTGTACCTGTTATAATACCTGTTATAATACCTGTTATAATACCTGCTATAATACCTGCTATAATACCTGTTATAGTACCTGTTATAGTACCTGTTATAGTACCTGTTATAGTACCTGTTATAGTACCTGTTATAATACCTGTTATAATACCTGTTATAGTATAGTTATAGTACCTGTTATAATACCTGTTATAATACCTGTTATAATACCTGTTATAGTACCTGTTATAGTACCTGTTATAATACCTGTTATAGTACCTGTTATAATACCTGTTATAATACCTGTTATAATACCTGTTATAGTACCTGTTATAATACCTGTTATAATACCTGTTATAGTACCTGTTATAATACCTGTTATAATACCTGTTATAATACCTGTATAGTACCTGTTATAATACCTGTTATAATACCTGTTATAGTACCTGTACCTGTTATAATACCTGTTATAGTACCTGTTATAATACCTGTTATAATACCTGTTATAGTACCTGTTATAGTACCTGTTATAATACCTGTTATAATACCTGTTATAATACCTGTTATAGTACCTGTTATAATACCTGTAATAATACCTGTTATAGTACCTGTAATAATAACTGTTATAGTACCTGTTATAATACCTGTTATAATACCTGTTATAGTACCTGTTATAATACCTGTTATAGTACCTGTTATAATACCTGTTATAATACCTGTTATAATACCTGTTATAGTACCTGTTATAGTACCTGTTATAATACCTGTTATAATACCTGTTATAATACCTGTTATAGTACCTGTTATAATACCTGTTATAGTACCTGTTATAGTACCTGTTATAGTACCTGTTATAATACCTGTTATAGTACCTGTTATAATACCTGTTATAATACCTGTTATAGTACCTGTTATAGTACCTGTTATAGTACCTGTTATAATACCTGTTATAGTACCTGTTATAGTACCTGTTATAGTACCTGTTATAATACCTGTACCTGTTATAATACCTGTTATAATACCTGTATAGTACCTGTTATAATACCTGTTATAATACCTGTTATAGTACCTGTACCTGTTATAATACCTGTTATAGTACCTGTTATAATACCTGTAATAATACCTGTTATAGTACCTGTTATAATACCTGTACCTGTATAGTACCTGTTATAATACCTGTTATAATACCTGTTATAGTACCTGTACCTGTTATAATACCTGTTATAATACCTGTTATAGTACCTGTTATAGTACCTGTTATAATACCTGTTATAATACCTGTTATAGTATAGTTATAGTACCTGTTATAATACCTGTTATAGTACCTGTTATAATACCTGTTATAATACCTGTTATAATACCTGTTATAGTACCTGTTATAGTACCTGTTATAATACCTGCTATAATACCTGTTATAATACCTGTTATAATACCTGTTATAGTACCTGTTATAATACCTGCTATAATACCTGTTATAGTATAGTTATAGTACCTGTTATAATACCTGTTATAGTACCTATAATAATACCTGTTATAATACCTGTTATAGTATAGTTATAGTACCTGTTATAGTACCTGTTATAGTACCTGTTATAATACCTGTAATAATACCTGTTATAATACCTATAATAATACCTGTTATAATACCTGTTATAGTACCTGTTATAATACCTGTTATAATACCTGTTATAGTACCTGTACCTGTTATAGTACCTGTAATAATACCTGTTATAGTACCTGTTATAGTACCTGTAATAATACCTGTTATAATACCTGTTATAGTATAGTTATAGTACCTGTTATAATACCTGTTATAATACCTGTTATAATACCTGTTATAGTACCTGTTATAGTACCTGTTATAATACCTGTTATAGTACCTGTTATAATACCTGTTATAATACCTGTTATAATACCTGTTATAGTACCTGTTATAATACCTGTTATAATACCTGTTATAGTACCTGTTATAATACCTGTTATAATACCTGTTATAATACCTGTTATAGTACCTGTTATAATACCTGTTATAGTACCTGTAATAATAACTGTTATAGTACCTGTTATAATACCTGTTATAATACCTGTTATAATACCTGTTATAGTACCTGTTATAGTACCTGTTATAATACCTGTTATAATACCTGTTATAATACCTGTATAGTACCTGTTATAATACCTGTTATAATACCTGTTATAGTACCTGTACCTGTTATAATACCTGTTATAGTACCTGTTATAATACCTGTTATAATACCTGTTATAGTACCTGTTATAGTACCTGTTATAATACCTGTTATAATACCTGTTATAATACCTGTTATAGTACCTGTTATAATACCTGTAATAATACCTGTAATAATACCTGTTATAGTACCTGTTATAGTATAGTATAGTTATAGTACCTGTTATAATACCTGTTATAATACCTGTACCTGTTATAGTACCTGTTATAATACCTGTACCTGTTATAATACCTGTTATAGTACCTGTACCTGTTATAGTACCTGTTATAATACCTGTTATAATACATTTTTACATTACATTTTTACATTTATAGTACCTGTACCTGTTATAGTACCTGTTATAGTATAGTATAGTTATAGTACCTGTTATAATACCTGTTATAGTACCTGTACCTGTTATAATACCTGTTATAATACCTGTTATAATACCTGTTATAGTACCTGTTATAATACCTGTTATAGTACCTGTTATAGTACCTGTTATAATACCTGTACCTGTTATAGTACCTGTTATAATACCTGTTATAATACCTGTTATAATACCTGTTATAGTACCTGTTATAGTACCTGTTATAATACCTGTTATAGTACCTGTACCTGTTATAGTACCTGTTATAATACCTGTTATAATACCTGTTATAGTACCTGTACCTGTTATAATACCTGTTATAGTACCTGTTATAGTACCTGTTATAGTACCTGTTATAGTACCTGTACCTGTTATAATATCTAGATTATATCTTTAATAACCTGTACCTGTTCTATGTACCTGTATAATATCTAGATTATATTTTAATAACCTGTTATATGTACCTGTATAATATCTAGATTATATCTTAATAACCTGTTCTATGTACCTGTATAATATCTAGATTATATCTTAATAACCTGTACCTGTATAATATCTAGATTATATCTTAATAACCTGTACCTGTATAATATCTAGATTATATCTTAATAACCTGTTCTATGTACCTGTATAATATCTAGATTATATCTTTAATAACCTGTTCTATATACCTGTATAATATCTAGATTATATCTTAATAACCTGTTCTATGTACCTGTATAATATCTAGATTAGATCTTAATAACCTGTACCTGTTCTATATACCTGTATAATATCTAGATTATATCTTAATAACCTGTACCTGTATAATATCTAGATTATAATCAAATCAAATCAAATTTATTTATATAGCCCTTTATACATCAGCTGATATCTCAAAGTGCTGTACAGAAGCCCAGCCTAAAACCCCAAACAGCAAACAATGCAGGTGTAAAAGCACGGTGGCTAGGAAAAACTCCCTAGAAAGGCCAAAACCTAGGAAGAAACCTAGAGAGGAACCGGGCTATGTGGGGTGGCCAGTCCTCTTCTGGCTGTGCCGGGTAGAGATTATAACAGAACATGACCAAGATGTTCAAATGTTCATAAATGACCAGCATGGTCAAATAATAATAAGGCAGAACAGTTGAAACTGGAGCAGCAGCACAGTCAGGTGGACTGGGGACAGCAAGGAGCCATCATGTCAGGTAGTCCTGGGGCACGGTCCTAGGGCTCAGGTCCTCCGAGAGAGAGAAAGAAACCTGAGAGAATTAGAGAGAGCATATATGGGGTGGCCAGTCCTCTTCTGGCTGTGCCGGGTGGAGATTATAACAGAACGTGGCCAAGATGTTCAAATGTTCATAAATGACCAGCATGGTTGAATAATAGTAAGGCAGAACAGTTGAAACTGGAGCAGGAGCATGGCCAGGTGGACTGGGGACAGCAAGGAGTCCTCATGTCAGGTAGTCCTGGGACATGGTCCTAGGGCCCAGGCCAGTTGAAACTGGAGCAGCAGCATGGCCAGGTGGACTGGGGACAGCAAGGAGTCATCATGTCAGGTAGTCCTGGGGCATGGTCCTAGGGCTCAGGTCCTCCGAGAGAGAGAAAGAAAGAGAGAAGGAGAGAATTAGAGAACGCACACTTAGATTTACACAGGACACCGAATAGGACAGGAGAAGTACTCCAGATAAACAAACTGACCCTAGCCCCCCGACACATAAACTACTGCAGCATAAATACTGGAGGCTGAGACAGGAGGGGTCAGGAGACACTGTGGCCCCATCCGAGTACCTGTTATGTGGCCCCATTATATCTTAATAACCTGTTCTATGTACCTGTATAATATCTAGATTATATCTTAATAACCTGTTCTATGTACCTGTATAATATCTAGATTATATCTTAATAACCTGTTCTATGTACCTGTATAATATCTAGATTATATCTTTAATAACCTGTTCTATGTACCTGTATAATATCTAGATTATATCTTTAATAACCTGTTCTATATACCTGTATAATATCTAGATTATATCTTAATAACCTGTTCTATGTACCTGTATAATATCTAGATTAGATCTTAATAACCTGTACCTGTTCTATATACCTGTATAATATCTAGATTATATCTTAATAACCTGTACCTGTATAATATCTAGATTATATCTTAATAACCTGTACCTGTATAATATCTAGATTATATCTTAATAACCTGTTCTATGTACCTGTATAATATCTAGATTATATCTTAATAACCTGTTCTATGTACCTGTATAATATCTAGATTATATCTTAATAACCTGTTCTGTGTACCTGTATAATATCTAGATTATATCTTTAACCTTTTATATATATACCTGTATAATATCTAGATTATATCTTAATAACCTGTACCTGTATAATATCTAGATTATATCTTAATAACCTGTTCTATGTACCTGTATAATATCTAGATTATATCTTAATAACCTGTTCTATGTACCTGTATAATATCTAGATTATATCTTAATAACCTGTTCTATATACCTGTATAATATCTAGATTATATCTTTAATAACCTGTTCTATGTACCTGTATAATATCTAGATTATATCTTAATAACCTGTACCTGTTCTATGTACCTGTATAATATCTAGAATATATCTTTAATAACCTATTCTATGTACCTATATAATATCTAGATTATATCTTAATAACCTGTTCTATGTACCTGTATAATATCTAGATTATATCTTAATAACCTGTTCTGTGTACCTGTATAATATCTAGATTATATCTTTAACCTTTTATATATATACCTGTATAATATCTAGATTATATCTTAATAACCTGTACCTGTATAATATCTAGATTATATCTTAATAACCTGTTCTATATACCTGTATAATATCTAGATTATATCTTTAATAACCTGTTCTATGTACCTGTATAATATCTAGATTATATCTTAATAACCTGTACCTGTTCTATGTACCTGTATAATATCTAGATTATATCTTAATAACCTGTACCTGTTCTATGTACCTGTATAATATCTAGATTATATCTTTAATAACCTGTTCTATGTACCTGTATAATATCTAGATTATATCTTAATAACCTATTCTATGTACCTGTATAATATCTAGATTATATCTTTAATAACCTGTTCTATGTACCTGTATAATATCTAGATTATATCTTAATAACCTGTTCTATGTACCTGTATAATATCTAGATTATATCTTAATAACCTGTTCTATATACCTGTATAATATCTAGATTATATCTTTAATAACCTGTACCTGTATAATATCTAGATTATATATTTAATAACCTGTTCTATGTACCTGTATAATATCTAGATTATATCTTAATAACCTGTTCTATGTACCTGTATAATATCTAGATTATATCTTAATAACCTGTTCTATATACCTGTATAATATCTAGATTATATCTTTAATAACCTGTTCTATGTACCTGTATAATATCTAGATTATATCTTAATAACCTGTACCTGTTCTATGTACCTGTATAATATCTAGAATATATCTTTAATAACCTATTCTATGTACCTGTATAATATCTAGATTATATCTTAATAACATGTACCTGTATAATATCTAGATTATATCTTAATAACCTGTTCTATGTACCTGTATAATATCTAGATTATATCTTTAACCTTTTATATATACCTGTATAATATCTAGATTATATCTTAATAACCTGTACCTGTATAATATCTAGATTATATCTTTAATAACCTGTTCTATGTACCTGTATAATATCTAGATTATATCTTAATAACCTGTACCTGTTCTATGTACCTGTATAATATCTAGAATATATCTTTAATAACCTATTCTATGTACCTATATAATATCTAGATTATATCTTAATAACCTGTTCTATGTACCTGTATAATATCTAGATTATATCTTAATAACCTGTTCTATGTACCTGTATAATATCTAGATTATATCTTAATAACCTGTTCTATATACCTGTATAATATCTAGATTATATCTTTAATAACCTGTACCTGTATAATATCTAGATTATATATTTAATAACCTGTTCTATGTACCTGTGTAATATCTAGATTATATCTTAATAACCTGTTCTATATACCTGTATAATATCTAGATTATATCTTTAATAACCTGTACCTGTATAATATCTAGATTATATATTTAATAACCTGTTCTATGTACCTGTATAATATCTAGATTATATCTTAATAACCTGTTCTATATACCTGTATAATATCTAGATTATATCTTTAATAACCTGTTCTATGTACCTGTATAATATCTAGATTATATCTTAATAACCTGTACCTGTTCTATGTACCTGTATAATATCTAGAATATATCTTTAATAACCTATTCTATGTACCTATATAATATCTAGATTATATCTTAATAACCTGTTCTATGTACCTGTATAATATCTAGATTATATCTTAATAACCTGTACCTGTTCTGTGTACCTGTATAATATCTAGATTATATCTTTAACCTTTTATATATATACCTGTATAATATCTAGATTATATCTTAATAACCTGTACCTGTATAATATCTAGATTATATCTTAATAACCTGTTCTATATACCTGTATAATATCTAGATTATATCTTTAATAACCTGTTCTATGTGCCTGTATAATATCTAGATTATATCTTAATAACCTGTACCTGTTCTATGTACCTGTATAATATCTAGATTATATCTTAATAACCTGTACCTGTTCTATGTATCTGTATAATATCTAGATTATTTCTTTAATAACCTGTTCTATGTACCTGTATAATATCTAGATTATATCTTAATAACCTATTCTATGTACCTGTATAATATCTAGATTATATCTTTAATAACCTGTTCTATGTACCTGTATAATATCTAGATTATATCTTAATAACCTGTTCTATGTACCTGTATAATATCTAGATTATATCTTAATAACCTGTTCTATATACCTGTATAATATCTAGATTATATCTTTAATAACCTGTACCTGTATAATATCTAGATTATATATTTAATAACCTGTTCTATGTACCTGTATAATATCTAGATTATATCTTAATAACCTGTTCTATGTACCTGTATAATATCTAGATTATATCTTAATAACCTGTTCTATATACCTGTATAATATCTAGATTATATCTTTAATAACCTGTTCTATGTACCTGTATAATATCTAGATTATATCTTAATAACCTGTACCTGTTCTATGTACCTGTATAATATCTAGAATATATCTTTAATAACCTATTCTATGTACCTGTATAATATCTAGATTATATCTTAATAACCTGTTCTATGTACCTGTATAATATCTAGATTATATCTTTAACCTTTTATATATACCTGTATAATATCTAGATTATATCTTAATAACCTGTACCTGTATAATATCTAGATTATATCTTAATAACCTGTACCTGTATAATATCTAGATTATATCTTTAATAACCTGTTCTATGTACCTGTATAATATCTAGATTATATCTTAATAACCTGTACCTGTTCTATGTACCTGTATAATATCTAGAATATATCTTTAATAACCTATTCTATGTACCTATATAATATCTAGATTATATCTTAATAACCTGTTCTATGTACCTGTATAATATCTAGATTATATCTTAATAACCTGTTCTGTGTACCTGTATAATATCTAGATTATATCTTTAACCTTTTATATATATACCTGTATAATATCTAGATTATATCTTAATAACCTGTACCTGTATAATATCTAGATTATATCTTAATAACCTGTTCTATATACCTGTATAATATCTAGATTATATCTTTAATAACCTGTTCTATGTGCCTGTATAATATCTAGATTATATCTTAATAACCTGTACCTGTTCTATGTACCTGTATAATATCTAGATTATATCTTAATAACCTGTACCTGTTCTATGTACCTGTATAATATCTAGATTATATCTTTAATAACCTGTTCTATGTACCTGTATAATATCTAGATTATATCTTAATAACCTATTCTATGTACCTGTATAATATCTAGATTATATCTTTAATAACCTGTTCTATGTACCTGTATAATATCTAGATTATATCTTAATAACCTGTTCTATGTACCTGTATAATATCTAGATTATATCTTAATAACCTGTTCTATATACCTGTATAATATCTAGATTATATCTTTAATAACCTGTACCTGTATAATATCTAGATTATATATTTAATAACCTGTTCTATGTACCTGTATAATATCTAGATTATATCTTTAATAACCTGTTCTATGTACCTGTATAATATCTAGATTATATCTTAATAACCTGTACCTGTTCTATGTACCTGTATAATATCTAGATTATATCTTAATAACCTGTTCTATGTACCTGTATAATATCTAGATTATATCTTAATAACCTGTTCTATGTACCTGTATAATATCTAGATTATATCTTAATAACCTGTTCTATATACCTGTATAATATCTAGATTATATCTTTAATAACCTGTACCTGTATAATATCTAGATTATATATTTAATAACCTGTTCTATGTACCTGTATAATATCTAGATTATATCTTAATAACCTGTACCTGTTCTATGTACCTGTATAATATCTAGATTATATCTTAATAACCTGTTCTATGTACCTGTATAATATCTAGATTATATCTTAATAACCTGTTCTATGTACCTGTATAATATCTAGATTATATCTTAATAACCTGTTCTATATACCTGTATAATATCTAGATTATATCTTTAATAACCTGTACCTGTATAATATCTAGATTATATATTTAATAACCTGTTCTATGTACCTGTATAATATCTAGATTATATCTTAATAACCTGTACCTGTTCTATATACCTGTATAATATCTAGATTATATCTTAATAACATGTACCTGTATAATATCTAGATTATATCTTAATAACCTGTTCTATGTACCTGTATAATATCTAGATTATATCTTTAACCTTTTATATATACCTGTATAATATCTAGATTATATCTTAATAACCTGTACCTGTATAATATCTAAATTATATCTTTAATAACCTGTTCTATGTACCTGTATAATATCTAGATTATATCTTAATAACCTGTTCTATATACCTGTATAATATCTAGATTATATCGTTAATAACCTGTTCTATATACCTGTATAATATCTAGATTATATCTTAATAACATGTACCTGTATAATATCTAGATTATATCTTAATAACCTGTACCTGTTCTATGTACCTGTATAATATCTAGATTATATCTTTAATAACCTGTTCTATGTACCTGTATAATATCTAGATTATATCTTAATAACCTGTTCTATGTACCTGTATAATATCTAGATTATATCTTAATAACCTGTACCTGTTCTATGTACCTATATAATATCTAGATTATATCTTAATAACCTGTTCTATGTACCTGTATAATATCTAGATTATATCTTAATAACCTGTTCTGTGTACCTGTATAATATCTAGAATATATCTTTAACCTTTTATATATACCTGTATAATATCTAGATTATATCTTAATAACCTGTACCTGTATAATATCTAGATTATATCTTTAATAACCTGTTCTATGTACCTGTATAATATCTAGATTATATCTTAATAACCTATTCTATGTACCTGTATAATATCTAGATTATATCTTTAATAACCTGTTCTATGTACCTGTATAATATCTAGATTATATCTTAATAACCTGTTCTATGTACCTGTATAATATCTAGATTATATCTTAATAACATGTACCTGTATAATATCTAGATTATATCTTAATAACCTGTACCTGTTCTATGTACCTGTATAATATCTAGATTATATCTTAATAACCTGTACCTGTTCTATGTACCTGTATAATATCTAGATTATATCTTTAATAACCTGTTCTATGTACCTGTATAATATCTAGATTATATCTTAATAACCTGTTCTATGTACCTGTATAATATCTAGATTATATCTTTAATAACCTGTTCTATGTACCTGTATAATATCTAGATTATATCTTAATAACCTGTTCTATGTGCCTGTATAATATCTAGATTATATCTTAATAACCTGTACCTGTTCTATGTACCTGTATAATATCTAGATTATATCTTAATAACCTGTACCTGTTCTATGTACCTGTATAATATCTAGATTATATCTTAATAACCTGTACCTGTTCTATGTACCTGTATAATATCTAGATTATATCTTTAATAACCTGTTCTATGTACCTGTATAATATCTAGATTATATCTTAATAACCTATTCTATGTACCTGTATAATATCTAGATTATATCTTTAATAACCTGTTCTATGTACCTGTATAATATCTAGATTATATCTTAATAACCTGTTCTATATACCTGTATAATATCTAGATTATATCTTTAATAACCTGTACCTGTATAATATCTAGATTATATATTTAATAACCTGTTCTATGTACCTGTATAATATCTAGATTATATCTTAATAACCTGTTCTATATACCTGTATAATATCTAGATTATATCTTTAATAACCTGTACCTGTATAATATCTAGATTATATATTTAATAACCTGTTCTATGTACCTGTATAATATCTAGATTATATCTTAATAACCTGTTCTATATACCTGTATAATATCTAGATTATATCTTTAATAACCTGTTCTATGTACCTGTATAATATCTAGATTATATCTTAATAACCTGTACCTGTTCTATGTACCTGTATAATATCTATATTTTATAACTATTAATGTACCTATATAATATCTAGTTATATAACCTGTTCTATGTACCTGTATAATATCTAGATTATATCTTAATAACCTGTTCTACCTGTATAATACCTGATTATATCTTTAACCTTTTTATATATATACCTGTATAATATCTAGATTATATCTTAATAACCTTAATAGATTATATCTTAATAACCTGTTCTATATACCTGTATAATATCTAGATTATATCTTTAATAACCTGTTATATAATATCTAGATTATATCTTAATAACCTGTACCTGTTCTACCTGTATAATATCTAGATTATATCTTAATAACCTGTACCTGTTCTATGTACCTGTATAATATCTAGATTATATCTTTAATACCTGTTCTATGTACCTGTATAATATCTAGATTATATCTACCTATAATATCTAGTTATATCTTTAATAACCTGTTCTATGTACCTATAATATCTAGTACCTGTTATAATATCTAGTTATATATCTTTATATACTTTCTATATATACCTGTATAATATATCTAGATTATAATATCTTTAATAACCTGTTCTATGTACCTGTATAATATCTAGATTATATCTTTAATAACCTGTTATGTACCTGTATAATATCTGTATAATAATACCTGTCTAGATTATATCTTAATAACCTGTTCTATGTACCTGTATAATATCTAGATTATATCTTAATAACCTGTTCTATGTACCTGTATAATATCTAGATTATATCTTTAATATACCTGTACCTAGTTCTATGTACCTGTATAATATCTAGATTATATCTTTAATAACCTGTTCTATGTACCTGTATAATATCTAGATTATATCTTAATAACCTGTTCTATGTACCTGTATAATATCTAGATTATATCTTAATAACCTGTATGTACCTGTATAATATCTAGATTATATCTTAATAACCTGTTCTATGTACCTGTATAATATCTAGATTATATCTTAATAACCTGTTCTATATACCTGTATAATATCTAGATTATATCTTTAATAACCTTCTATGTACCTGTTAATATCTATTATATCTTAATAACCTGTACCTGTATAATATCTAGATTATATCTTAATAACCTGTACCTGTTCTATGTACCTGTATAATATCTAGATTATATCTTAATAACCTGTTCTAATAACCTGTACCTGTATAATATCTAGATTATATCTTAATAACCTGTTCTATGTACCTGTATAATATCTAGATTATATCTTAATAACCTGTTCTATGTACCTGTATAATATCTAGATTATATCTTAATAACCTGTTCTATATACCTGTTCTATGTACCTGTATAATATCTAGATTATATCTTAATAACCTGTTCTACCTGTATAATATCTAGATTATATCTTTAATAACCTGTTCTATGTACCTGTATAATATCTAGATTATATCTTTAATAACCTGTTCTATGTACCTGTATAATATCTAGATTATATCTTAATAATAACCTGTTCTATGTACCTGTATAATATCTAGATTATATCTTAATAACCTGTTCTATGTACCTGTATAATATCTAGATTATATCTTAATAACCTGTACCTGTTAATATATACCCTGTATAATATCTAGATTATATCTTAATAACCTGTACCTGTATAATATCTAGATTATATCTTAATAACCTGTACCTGTATAATATCTAGATTATATCTTAATAACCTGTTCTATGTACCTGTATAATATCTAGATTATATCTTTAATAACCTGTTCTATGTACCTGTATAATATCTAGATTATATCTTTAACCTGTTCTATATACCTGTATAATATCTAGATTATATCTTAATAACCTGTACCTGTATAATATCTAGATTATATCTTAATAACCTGTTCTATGTACCTGTATAATATTTAGATTATATCTTAATAACCTGTTCTATGTACCTGTATAATATCTAGATTATATCTTTAATAACCTGTTCTATGTACCTGTATAATATCTAGATTATATCTTAATAACCTTTCTATATACCTGTATAATATCTAGATTATATCTTAATAACCTGTACCTGTATAATATCTAGATTATATCTTAATAACCTGTTCTATGTACCTGTATAATATCTAGATTATATCTTAATAACCTGTTCTATGTACCTGTATAATATCTAGATTATATCTTAATAACCTGTTCTGTGTACCTGTATAATATCTAGATTATATCTTAACCTTTTATATATATGTACCTGTATAATATCTAGATTATATCTTAATAACCTGTTCTACCTGTATAATATCTAGATTATATCTTAATAACCTGTTCTATATACCTGTATAATATCTAGATTATATCTTTAATAACCTGTTCTATGTGCCTGTATAATATCTAGATTATATCTTAATAACCTGTACCTGTTCTATGTACCTGTATAATATCTAGATTATATCTTTAATAACCTGTTCTATGTACCTGTATAATATCTAGATTATATCTTAATAACCTGTTCTATGTACCTGTATAATATCTAGATTATATCTTTAATAACCTGTTCTATGTACCTGTATAATATCTAGATTATATCTTAATAACCTGTTCTATGTACCTGTATAATATCTAGATTATATCTTAATAACCTGTACCTGTTCTATGTACCTGTATAATATCTAGATTATATCTTAATAACCTGTACCTGTTCTATGTACCTGTATAATATCTAGATTATATCTTTAATAACCTGTTCTATGTACCTGTATAATATCTAGATTATATCTTAATAACCTGTTCTATGTACCTGTATAATATCTAGATTATATCTTTAATAACCTGTTCTATGTACCTGTATAATATCTAGATTATATCTTAATAACCTGTTCTATATACCTGTATAATATCTAGATTATATCTTTCTATGTACCTGTATAACCTGATTATATCTTTATGTACCTGTATAATATCTAGATTATATCTTTAATAACCTGTTCTATGTACCTTATAATATCTAGATTATATCTTAATAACCTGTACCTGTTCTATGTACCTGTATAATATCTAGATTATATCTTAATAACCTGTTCTATGTACCTGTATAATATCTAGATTATATCTTAATAACCTGTTCTAATAATATCTAGATTATATCTTTAATAACCTGTTCCTGTATAATATCTAGATTATATCTTAATAACCTGTACCTGTTCTATGTACCTGTATAATATCTAGATTATATCTTTAATAACCTGTTCTATGTACCTGTATAATATCTAGATTATATCTTAATAACCTGTATAATATCTAGATTATATCTAATAACCCTGTTCTATGTACCTGTATAATATCTAGATTATATCTTAATAACCTGTTCTATAACCTGTATAATATCTAGATTATATCTTAATAACCTGTTCTATGTACCTGTATAATATCTAGATTATATCTTAATAACCTGTTCTATGTACCTGTATAATATCTAGATTATATCTTTAACCTATACCTGTATAATATCTAGATTATATCTTAATAACCTGTACCTGTATAATATCTAGATTATATCTTAATAACCTGTTCTATATACCTGTATAATATCTAGATTATATCTTTAATAACCTGTTCTATGTACCTGTATAATATCTAGATTATATCTTTAATAACCTGTTCTATGTACCTGTATAATATCTAGATTATATCTTAATAACCTGTACCTGTTCTATGTACCTGTATAATATCTAGATTATATCTTTAATAACCTGTTCTATGTACCTGTATAATATCTAGATTATATCTTAATAACCTGTTCTATGTACCTGTATAATATCTAGATTATATCTTAATAACATGTACCTGTATAATATCTAGATTATATCTTAATAACCTGTACCTGTTCTATGTACCTGTATAATATCTAGATTATATCTTTAATAACCTGTTCTATGTACCTGTATAATATCTAGATTATATCTTAATAACCTGTTCTATGTACCTGTATAATATCTAGATTATATCTTTAATAACCTGTTCTATGTACCTGTATAATATCTAGATTATATCTTAATAACCTGTTCTATGTACCTGTATAATATCTAGATTATATCTTAATAACCTGTTCTATGTACCTGTATAATATCTAGATTATATCTTAATAACCTGTTCTATGTACCTGTATAATATCTAAATGACATCTTTGCCCCCTCTCTCTCCCCCCTCTCTCTCTCTCTCTCTGTCTCTCTCTCCCCTCTCTCTCTCTCTCTCTTTCTCTCTCTCCTCTCTCTCTCTCTTGCCCCCTCTCTCTCTCTTTGCCCCCTCTCTCTCTTTTCTCTCTCTCTTTTTGCCCCTCTCTCTCTCTCTTGCCCCTCTCTCTCTTTTCCCCCTCTCTCTCTCTCTTCTCTCCCCTCTCTCTCTTTGCCCTCTTTGCCCTCTCTCCCCCCTCTCTCTCTGTTGCCCCTCTCTCTCTCTTTGCCTCTCTCTGCTTTGCCCTCTCTCTCTCTCTTTGCCCCCTCTCTCTCTCTTTGCCCTCTCTCTCTCTCTCTGTTTCTCTCCCTCTCTCTCTCTTGCCCTCTCTCTCTCTTTGCCCTCTCTCTCTGTGCCCTCTCTCTCTTGCCCTCTCTCTCTTTGCCCTCTCTCTTTGCCCTCTCTCTCTTTGCCCTCTCTCTCTTTGCCCTCTCTCTCCCCCTTTGCCCTCTCTCTCTCTTTGCCCTCTCTCTCTTTGCCCTCTCTCTCTTTGCCCCCTCTCTCTGTGCCCTCTCTCTCTCTTTGCCCTCTCTCTCTTTGCCCCCTCTCTCTCTATGCCCCCTCTCTCTCTCTATGCCCCCTCCTCTCTCTCTCTATGCCCCCTCCTCTCCCCCTCCTCTTTCTATGCCCCCCTCTCTCTCTATGCCCCCCCTCCATCCTCTCCCCAGCCAAAGCCATCTCCTGTCTTGTCTACAGTGAATAAGACTCTGACGGTGCCAGGTAGGAGAGTCTACAACAAGACCACCGGCTCAGACAGCAACACCAGTACCCACTCCCAGCCCAGCTCTCCGGTTACCAAGACCAGGTAACACACCTTAACATAGAGACACCAGTACCAACTCCCAGCCCAGCTCTCCGGTTACCAAGACCAGGTAACACACCTTAACATAGAGACACCAGTACCCACTCCCAGCCCAGCTCTCCGGTTACCAAGACCAGGTAACACACCTTAACATAGAGACACCACTACCCACTCCCAGACCAGGTAACACACCTTAACATAGAGACACCAGTACCCACTCTGTCTGGTTGAGGAGAGATGAAGAGGAGAGGCCATGTACTGTCTGGTTGAGGAGAGATGAAGAGGAGAGGCCATGTACTGTCTGGTTGAGGAGAGATGAAGAGGAGAGGCCATGTACTGTCTGATGAAGAGGAGAGGCCATGTACTGTCTGGTTGAGGAGAGGCCATGTACTGTCTGGTTGAGGAGAGGCCATGTACTGTCTGGTTGAGGAGAGGCCATGTACCTCCTGCGGGCTAGGCCTCCTCTCCTGCGGGCTAGGCCTCCTCTCCTGCGGGCTAGGCCTCCTCTCCTGCGGGCTAGGCCTCCTCTCCTGCGGGCTAGGCCTCCTCTCCTGCGGGCTAGGCCTCCTCCTGCGGGCTAGGCCTCCTCTCCTGTGGGCTAGGCCTCCTCTCCTGTGGGCTAGTCCTCCTCCTCCTGCGGGCTAGTCCTCCTCCTCCTGCGGGCTAGTCCTCCTCCTCCTGCATGCTAGTCCTCCTCCTCCTGCGGGCTAGTCCTCCTCCTCCTGCGGGCTAGGCTTCCTCTCCTGCGGGCTAGTCCTCCTCCTCCTGCAGGCTAGTCCTCCTCCTCCTGCGGGCTAGTCCTCCTCCTCCTGCAGGCTAGGCTTCCTCTCCTGCGGGCTAGTCCTCCTCCTCCTGCGGGCTAGTCTTCCTAGAAGAAGCATGACATTATAATAATAAAAAATAAAAATTTTACACCTAAACACACACCATTAATATAGACATACGCCTAAACTCACACTTCCTGTTGATGTCAATCCCCTTCCTGTCCTGTAGGGATGTTGTGACGGAGTCGTCAGAGGGCGGGGCGAGAGAGAATGAAGAGAACCCTGTTATCACCAAGACGGACGATGGGAAGAAGGTGAGAGAGAAGGAAAGGCCTCGTCTTCGATTCCTCCTGACCTAAACTGACCCCCCAGACCTAAACTGACCCCCCCCAGACCTAAACTGACCCCCCAGACCACCTAAACTGACCCCTCAGACCACCTAAACTGACCCCTCAGACCACCTAAACTGACCCCTCAGACCACCTAAACTGACCCCTCAGACCACCTAAACTGACCCCTCAGACCTAAACTGACCCGTCAGACCTAAACTGACCCCTCAGACCCCCTGAACTGACCCCTCAGACCTAAACTGACCCGTCAGACCTAAACTGACCCCTCAGACCACCTAAACTGACCCCTCAGACCACCTAAACTGACCCGTCAGACCTAAACTGACCCCTCAGACCCCCTGAACTGACACCTCAGACCACCTGAACTGACCCCTCAGACCACCTGAACTGACCCCTCAGACCACCTAAACTGACACCTCAGACCTAAACTGACCCCTCAGACCTGTGAAACCTCATACTAGTTCATTTAACCCTGTGAAACCTCATCATATTAGTTCATTTAACCCTGTGAAACCTCATCATATTAGTTCATTTAACCCTGTGAAACCTCATCATATTAGTTCATTTAACCCTGTGAAACCTCATCATATTAGTTCATTTAACCCTGTGAAACCTCATATTAGTTAATTTAACCCTGTGAAACCTCATCATATTAGTTCATTTAACCCTGTGAAACCTCATATTAGTTCATTTAACCCTGTTCATTTTTAACCCTGTGAAACCTCATCATATTAGTTCATTTAACCCTGTGAAACCTCATCATATTAGTTCATTTAACCCTGTGAAACCTCATCATATTAGTTCATTTAACCCTGTGAAACCTCATCATATTAGTTCATTTAACCCTGTGAAACCTCATATTAGTTCATTTAACCCTGTGAAACCTCATCATATTAGTTCATTTAACCCTGTGAAACCTCATATTAGTTCATTTAACCCTGTGAAACCTCATCATATTAGTTCATTTAACCCTGTGAAACCTCATCATATTAGTTCAACCTCATCATATCAGTTCATTTAACCCTGTGAAACCTCATCATATTAGTTCATTTAACCCTGTGAAACCTCATTAGTTCATTTAACCCTGTGAAACCTCATCATATTAGTTCATTTAACCCTGTGAAACCTCATCATATTAGTTCATTTAACCCTGTGAAACCTCATCATATTAGTTCATTTAACTCTGTGAAACCTCATCATATTAGTTCATTTAACCCTGTGAAACCTCATCAGTTCATTTAACCCTGTTAAACCTCATCAGTTCATTTAACCCTGTGAAACCTCATTAGTTCATTTAACCCTGTGAAACCTCATCATATTAGTTCATTTAACCCTGTGAAACCTCATCATATTAGTTCATTTAACCCTGTGAAACCTCATCATTTAACCCTGTGAAACCTCATCATATCAGTTCATTTAACCCTGTGAAACCTCATCATTTAACCTGTATTAGTTCATTTAACCCTGTGAAACATTTAACCCTCAAACCTCATCATATTAGTTCATTTAACCCTGTGAAACCTCATCATTTAGTTCATTTAACCCTGTGAAACCTCAAGAGTTCATTTAACCCTCCATTTAACCCTGTGAAACCTCATATTTTTTTTAACCTTCTCTAATTTTGTATATTTTTTAAAAACTGAAACCTCACATCCTCTCCTCTCTCTCTCTCAGGAGGACACAGTGACCTCTGACCTCGCCACAGGTGTGTCAACCATCCCCAAACCTCGCCGCGGACGCCCTAGACCTGGTGAGGCCGCACCCTCCCCTCTGGCCAATGACAAGGAAGGAGGGGCAGGCAAAGGCAGGAAGAGGGCGGCGCCTGCCCAGGACTCCGCCCCCTCGGGGGAGCCAAACTCCATCAAGATCCCTAAAGCTGAGGATGTGACGCAGATCCTAGACCTGCAGAGGTGAGGAGAGACAGATCCTAGACCTGGTGAGGAGAGACAGATCCTAGACCTGGTGAGGAGAGACAGATCCTAGACCTGGTGAGGAGAGACAGATCCTAGACCTGGTGAGGAGAGACAGATCCTAGACCTGGTGAGGAGAGACAGATCCTAGACCTGGTGAGGAGAGGAGAGACAGATCCTAGACCTGGTGAGGTGAGGAGAGACAGATCCTAGACCTGGTGAGGAGAGGAGAGACAGATCCTAGACCTGGTGAGGAGAGACAGATCCTAGACCTGGTGAGGAGAGACAGATCCTAGACCTGGTGAGGAGAGACAGATCCTAGACCTGGTGAGGTGAGGAGAGACAGATCCTAGACCTGGTGAGGAGAGACAGATGCTAGACCTGGTGAGGAGAGACAGATCCTAGACCTGGTGAGGAGAGACAGATCCTAGACCTGGTGAGGAGAGACAGATCCTAGACCTGGTGAGGAGACAGAGACCTGGTGAGGAGAGACAGATCCTAGACCTGGTGAGGAGAGACAGATCCTAGACCTGGTGAGGAGAGACAGATCCTAGACCTGGTGAGGAGAGACAGATCCTAGACCTGGTGAGGAGAGACAGATCCTAGACCTGGTGAGGAGAGACAGATCCTAGACCTGGTGAGGAGAGACAGATCCTAGAGGTGAGGAGAGACAGATCCTAGACCTGGTGAGGAGAGGAGAGACAGATCCTAGACCTGGTGAGGAGAGACAGATCCTAGACCTGGTGAGACAGATCCTAGACCTGGTGAGGTGAGACAGATCCTAGACCTGGTGAGGTGAGAGACAGATCCTAGACCTGGTGAGACCTGGTGAGGAGGTGAGAGAGACAGATCCTAGACCTGGTGAGGAGAGACAGATCCTAGACCTGGTGAGACCCTGACCTGTGAGGAGAGACAGATCCTAGACCTGGTGAGGAGAGACAGATCCTAGACCTGGTGAGGAGAGACAGATCCTAGACCTGGTGAGGAGAGGAGAGACAGATCCCTGGTGAGACCTGGTGAGGTGAGGTGAGGAGACAGATCCTAGACCTGGTGAGGTGAGGAGAGACAGATCCTAGACCTGGTGAGGACCTGAGGAGAGACAGATCCTAGACCTGGTGAGGAGAGACAGATCCTAGACCTGGTGAGGTGAGGAGAGACAGATCCTAGACCTGGTGAGGAGAGACAGATCCTAGACCTGGTGAGGAGAGACAGATCCTAGAGGTGAGAGAGAGACAGATCCTAGACCTGGTGAGGAGAGGAGAGACAGATCCTAGACCTGGTGAGGTGAGGAGAGACAGATCCTAGACCTGGTGAGGTGAGGAGAGACAGATCCTAGACCTGGTGAGGAGTCCTAGACCTGGAGAGACAGATCCTAGACCTGGTGAGGAGAGACAGATCCTAGACCTGGTGAGGAGAGACAGATCCTAGACCTGGTGAGGTGAGGAGAGACAGGAGAGACAGATCCTAGACCTGGTGAGGAGAGACAGATCCTAGACCTGGTGAGGAGAGACAGATCCTAGACCTGGTGAGGAGAGACAGATCCTAGACCTGGTGAGGAGAGGTGAGGAGAGACAGATCCTAGACCTGGTGAGGTGAGGAGAGACAGATCCTAGACCTGGTGAGGTGAGGAGAGACAGATCCTAGACCTGGTGAGGTGAGGAGAGACAGATCCTAGACCTGGTGAGGAGAGACAGATCCTAGACCTGGTGAGGTGAGGAGAGATCCTAGACCTGGTGAGAGGAGAGACAGATCCTAGACCTGGTGAGGAGACCTGGTGAGGTGAGGAGAGACAGATCCTAGACCTGGTGAGGAGAGACAGATCCTAGACCTGGTGAGGAGAGACAGATCCTAGACCTGGTGAGGAGAGACAGATCCTAGACCTGGTGAGGAGAGACAGATCCTAGACCTGGTGAGGAGAGACAGATCCTAGACCTGGTGAGGAGAGGAGAGACAGATCCTAGACCTGGTGAGGAGAGGAGAGACAGATCCTAGACCTGGTGAGGTGAGACAGATCCTAGACCTGGTGAGGTGAGACAGATCCTAGACCTGGTGAGGTGAGACAGATCCTAGACCTGGTGAGGTGAGGAGACAGATCCTAGACCTGGTGAGGTGAGGAGAGACAGATCCTAGACCTGGTGAGGTGAGGAGAGACAGATCCTAGACCTGGTGAGGAGAGACAGATCCTAGACCTGGTGAGGTGAGACAGATCCTAGACCTGGTGAGGTGAGGAGACAGATCCTAGACCTGGTGAGGTGAGGAGAGACAGATCCTAGACCTGGTGAGGAGAGACAGATCCTAGACCTGGTGAGGAGAGACAGATCCTAGACCTGGTGAGGAGAGACAGATCCTAGACCTGGTGAGGAGAGACAGATCCTAGACCTGGATCCTAGACCTGGTGAGGTGAGAGAGACAGATCCTGGACCTGGTGAGGGAGGAGAGACAGATCCTAGACCTGGTGAGGAGAGACAGATCCTAGACCTGGTGGGTGAGGAGAGACAGATCCTAGACCTGGTGAGGAGAGACAGATCCTAGACCTGGTGAGAGGAGAGACAGATCCTAGACCTGGTGAGGAGAGACAGATCCTAGACCTGGTGAGGTCCTAGAGGAGAGACAGATCCTAGACCTGGTGAGGTGAGGTGAGGAGAGACAGATCCTAGACCTGGTGAGGTGAGGGTGAGAGACAGATCCTAGACCTGGTGAGGAGGTGAGGAGAGACAGATCCTAGACCTGGTGAGGAGAGACAGATCCTAGACCTGGTGAGGTGAGGAGAGACAGATCCTAGACCTGGTGAGGAGACAGATCCTAGAGGTGAGAGACAGATCCTAGACCTGGTGAGGAGAGAGATCCTAGACCTGGTGAGAGACAGATCCTAGACCTGGTGAGGTGAGGAGACAGATCCTAGACCTGGTGAGGTGAGACAGATCCTAGACCTGGTGAGGAGAGACAGATCCTAGACCTGGTGAGGAGAGGAGAGACAGATCCTGGGTGAGGAGAGACAGATCCTAGACCTGGTGAGGTGAGAGAGACAGACCTGGTGAGGAGAGACTAGAGAGGTGAGGAGAGACCTGGTGAGGTGAGGAGAGACAGATCCTAGACCTGGTGAGGTGAGGAGACAGATCCTAGACCTGGTGAGGTGAGGAGACAGATCCTAGACCTGGTGAGGTGAGGAGAGACAGATCCTAGACCTGGTGAGGTGAGGAGACAGATCCTAGACCTGGTGAGGTGAGACAGATCCTAGACCTGGTGAGGAGAGACAGATCCTAGACCTGGTGAGGAGAGACAGATCCTAGACCTATTGAGGGGAGGAGAGACAGATCCTAGACCTGGTGAGGGAGACAGAGGAGAGAGACAGATCCTAGACAGATCCTAGACCTGGTGAGGGGAGGAGAGACAGATCCTAGACCTGGTGAGGGGAGGAGAGACAGATCCTAGACCTGGTGAGGTGAGGAGAGACAGATCCTAGACCTGGTGAGGTGAGGAGAGACAGATCCTAGACCTGGTGAGGAGAGACAGATCCTAGACCTGGTGAGGAGAGACAGATCCTAGACCTGGTGAGGGGAGACAGATCCTAGACCTGGTGAGGGGAGACAGATCCTAGACCTGGTGAGGAGAGACAGATCCTAGACCTGGTGAGGAGAGACAGATCCTAGACCTGGTGAGGAGAGACAGATCCTAGACCTGGTGAGGGGAGACAGATCCTAGACCTGGTGAGGGGAGAGACAGATCCTAGACCTGGTGAGGAGAGACAGATCCTAGACCTGGTGAGGAGAGACAGATCCTAGACCTGGTGAGGAGAGACAGATCCTAGACCTGGTGAGGAGAGACAGATCCTAGACCTGGTGAGGAGAGACAGATCCTAGACCTGGTGAGGAGAGACAGATCCTAGACCTGGTGAGAGAGACAGATCCTAGACCTGGTGAGGAGAGAGATCAGATCCTAGACCTGGTGAGGAGAGACAGATCCTAGACCTGGTGAGGAGAGACAGATCCTAGACCTGGTGAGGAGAGACCTGGTGAGAGACAGATCCTAGACCTGGTGAGGAGAGGAGAGACAGATCCTAGACCTGGTGAGGTGAGGAGAGACAGATCCTAGACCTGGTGAGGTGAGGAGAGACAGATCCTAGACCTGGTGAGGTGAGGAGAGACAGATCCTAGACCTGGTGAGGTGAGGAGAGACAGATCCTAGACCTGGTGAGGTGAGGAGAGACAGATCCTAGACCTGGTGAGGAGAGACAGATCCTAGACCTGGTGAGGTGAGGAGAGACAGATCCTAGACCTGGTGAGGTGAGGAGAGACAGATCCCTGGTGAGACCTGGTGAGGAGAGACAGATCCTAGACCTGGTGAGGAGAGACAGATCCTAGACCTGGTGAGGAGAGACAGATCCTAGACCTGGTGAGGAGAGACAGATCCTAGACCTGGTGAGGAGAGACAGATCTTAGACCTGGTGAGGAGAGACAGATCCTAGACCTGGTGAGGAGAGACAGATCCCTAGACCTGGTGAGGAGAGACAGATCCTAGACCTGGTGAGGACCTGGTGAGACAGATCCTAGACCTGGTTAGGAGAGACAGATCTTAGACCTGGTGAGGAGAGACAGATCCTAGACCTGGTGAGGAGAGACAGATCCTAGACCTGGTGAGGAGAGACAGATCCTAGACCTGGTGAGGAGAGACAGATCCTAGACCTGGTGAGGAGAGACAGATCCTAGACCTGGTGAGGAGAGACAGATCCTAGACCTGGTTAGGAGAGACAGATCCTAGACCTGGTGAGGGGAGACAGATCCTAGACCTGGTGAGGAGAGACAGATCCTAGACCTGGTGAGGAGAGACAGATCCTAGACCTGGTGAGGAGAGACAGATCCTAGACCTGGTGAGGTGAGGAGAGACAGATCCTAGACCTGGTGAGGTGAGGAGACAGATCCTAGACCTGGTGAGGAGAGACAGATCCTAGACCTGGTGAGGAGAGACAGATCCTAGACCTGGTGAGGAGAGACAGATCCTAGACCTGGTGAGGAGAGACAGATCCTAGACCTGGTGAGGAGAGACAGATCCTAGACCTGGTGAGGAGAGACAGATCCTAGACCTGGTGAGGAGAGACAGATCCTAGACCTGGTGAGGAGAGACAGATCCTAGACCTGGTGAGGAGAGACAGATCCTAGACCTGGTGAGGAGAGACAGATCCTAGACCTGGTGAGGTGAGGAGAGACAGATCCTAGACCTGGTGAGGTGAGGAGAGACAGATCCTAGACCTGGTGAGGTGAGACAGATCCTAGACCTGGTGAGGAGAGACAGATCCTAGACCTGGTGAGGGGAGGAGAGACAGATCCTAGACCTGGTGAGGTGAGGAGAGACAGATCCTAGAGGGTGAGGAGAGAGACAGATCCTAGACCTGGTGAGGTGAGGAGAGACAGATCCTAGACCTGGTGAGGAGAGACAGATCCTAGACCTGGTGAGGAGAGGAGACAGATCCTAGACCTGGTGAGGAGAGACAGATCCTAGACCTGGTGAGGAGAGACAGATCCTAGACCTGGTGAGGAGAGACAGATCCTAGACCTGGTGAGGAGAGACAGATCCTAGACCTGGTGAGGTGAGGAGAGACAGATCCTAGACCTGGTGAGGTGAGGAGAGACAGATCCTAGACCTGGTGAGGATCCTAGACCTGGTGAGGTGAGACAGATCCTAGACCTGGTGAGAGACAGATCCTAGAC
>NW_025746078.1:35000-42119 GCF_021184085.1 Oncorhynchus gorbuscha
TCTCTCTCTATCCCCTCCTTCCTGTCTCTCTCTGTCCCCTCCTTCCTGTCTCTCTCTCTGTCCCCTCCTTCCTGTCTCTCTCTCTGTCCCCCCCTTCCTGTCTCTCTCTCTGTCCCCTCCTTCCTGTCTCTCTCTCTGTCCCCTCCTTCCTGTCTCTCTCTCTGTCCCCTCCTTCCTGTCTCTCTCTGTCCCCTCCTTCCTGTCTCTCTCTGTCCCCTCCTTCCTGTCTCTCTCTGTCCCCTCCTTCCTGTCTCTCTCTGTCCCCTCCTTCCTGTCCCCTCCTTCCTGTCTCTCTCTGTCCCCTCCTTCCTGTCTCTCTCTGTCCCCTCTCTCTGTCCCCTCCTTCCTGTCTCTCTGTCCCCTCCTTCAAGTCTCTCTCTGTCCCCTCCTTCCTGTCTCTGTCCCCTCCTTCCTGTCTCTCTCTGTCTCCTCTCTCTGTCCCCTCCTTCCTGTCTCTCTCTGTCCCCCTTCCGGTCTCAATCGCCCTGTCTCTCTATCATCAGTGTGTTTATTTTATATAGTTTAAAACTTGGCTGTTATGTACTTAAGCCATATATATACTGTCTGTTTGGCTGTCTGATAAACACACACACAGTTCTTTCTCACACTTGTTTGAGGAGGGAAGGGAGGAAGGGAAGGAGAGAAGGAGAAAGGGAAGGGAGGAAGGAGAAAGGGAAGGAGAGAAGGAATTTGGGCACTCTTCAGAGAAAGCGATGTACACGCAGGGGATAACTGATGAAGAGACAAACATGACTTGTTATTTTCCATTCGTTATCTTTTTAGCAGTCAAAACATTGAGAACTTTGAAATTAAAATTTGTATTGAAATTTAAGTCTGTTGATTAATTACTTGGGGGGGGGGGGCTTCAGTTAGTTGAATGTTACAACATCTTCTACACATTTGGTCTGAGAAGTGATACCAGCTGATCTGTGATCGCTTGCTCTCCCCTGGCCGATGGATTCCAGCTGATCTGTGATCGCTTGCTCTCCCCTGGCCGATGGATTCCAGCTGATCTGTGATCGCTTGCTCTCCCCTGGCCTTCCCAGGGAGATGGATACCAGCTGATCTGTGATCGCTTGCTCTCCCCTGGCCGATGGATTCCAGCTGATCTGTGATCGCTTGCTCTCCCCTGGCCGATGGATTCCAGCTGATCTGTGATCGCTTGCTCTCCCCTGGCCGATGGATTCCAGCTGATCTGTGATCGCTTGCTCTCCCCTGGCCGATGGATACCAGCTGATCTGTGATCGCTTGCTCTCCCCTGGCCGATGGATTCCAGCTGATCTGTGATCGCTTGCTCTCCCCTGGCCGATGGATTCCAGCTGATCTGTGATCGCTTGCTCTCCCCTGGATTCCAGCTGATCTGATGGATTCCAGCTGATCTGTGATCGCTTGCTCTCCCCTGGCCTTCCCAGGGAGATGGATTCCAGCTGATCTGTGATCGCTTGCTCTCCCCTGGCCGATGGATTCCAGCTGATCTGTGATCGCTTGCTCTCCCCTGGCCGATGGATTCCAGCTGATCTGTGATCGCTTGCTCTCCCCTGGCCGATGGATTCCAGCTGATCTGTGATCGCTTGCTCTCCCCTGGCCGATGGATTCCAGCCGATCTGATCTGTGATGGATTCGCTTGCTCTCCCCTGGCCGATGGATTCCAGCTGATCTGTGATCGCTTGCTCTCCCCTGGCCGATGGATTCCAGCTGATCTGTGATCGCTTGCTGGATCCCTGATGGCCTTCCCAGGAGCTGATGGATTCCAGCTGATCTGTGATCGCTTGCTCTCCCCTGGCCGATGGATTCCAGCTGATCTGTGATCGCTTGCTCTCCCCTGGCCGATGGATTCCAGCTGATCTGTGATCGCTTGCTCTCCCCTGGCCGATGGATTCCAGCTGATCTGTGATCGCTTGCTCTCCCCTGGCCTTCCCAGGGAGATGGATTCCAGCTGATCTGTGATCGCTTGCTCTCCCCTGGCCTTCCCAGGGAGATGGATTCCAGCTGATCTGTGATCGCTTGCTCTCCCCTGGCCTTCCCAGGGAGATGGATTCCAGCTGATCTGTGATCGCTTGCTCTCCCCTGGCCGATGGATTCCAGCTGATCTGTGATCGCTTGCTCTCCCCTGGCCGGAGATGGATTCCAGCTGATCTGTGATCGCTTGCTCTCCCCTGGCCGATGGATTCCAGCTGATCTGTGATCGCTTGCTCTCCCCTGGCCTTCCCAGGGAGATGGATTCCAGCTGATCTGTGATCGCTTGCTCTCCCCTGGCCTTCCCAGGGAGATGGATTCCAGCTGATCTGTGATCGCTTGCTCTCCCCTGGCCTTCCCAGGGAGATGGATTCCAGCTGATCTGTGATCGCTTGCTCTCCCCTGGCCGATGGATTCCAGCTGATCTGTGATCGCTTGCTCTCCCCTGGCCGATGGATACCAGCTGATCTGTGATCGCTTGCTCTCCCCTGGCCTTCCCAGGGAGATGGATTCCAGCTGATCTGTGATCGCTTGCTCTCCCTGGCCTTCCCAGGAGATGGATTCCAGCTGATCTGTGATCGCTTGCTCTCCCCAGGAGATGGATTCCATGACAGAGATCACAGCTGATCTGTGATCGCTTGCTCTCCCCTGGCCTTCCCAGGGAGCTGGATTCCATGACAGAGATCACAGCTGATCTGTGATCGCTTGCTCTCCCCTGGCCTTCCCAGGGAGATGGATTCCAGCTGATCTGTGATCGCTTGCTCTCCCCTGGCCTTACTGTCAATGTTTCTTCTTGCTTGTCTTGAATTAAAGGAAGTATTTTTTTAAAGAAGGACTATAGAAATTAAAATGTAATGCGATTCTCTTTTACAACCTTGCAAGTTTATTTCTATATTTTAGTCAGAAAAGCGTTTTTATTTCTGCCTTGATTCAGGATGGGTTTTCACATTTAATTTTTACGCAGAAAATAAAATCATTTTTAGATGTAATGCAATACTGTGTTATACTTCAGACCAAGAAACATTCCACTGTTCATCAAGAGTCGATTCTCCAATACTTCCGTTTGCTCATCAATTCATGCATCTTGGTTGGAAGTAGGAGATGGAAGGGTGGACAGCAGGTAACCCAGACCTCCAGGAGGTTACTACAGGAGGTAACCCAGACCTCCAGGAGGTTACTACAGGAGGTGGACAGCAGGTAACCCAGACCTCCAGGAGGTTCCTACAGGAGGTGGACAGCAGGTAACCCAGACCTCCAGGAGTTTACTACAGGAGGTGGACAGCAGGTAACCCAGACCTCCAGGAGGTAACCCAGACCTCCAGTAGGTTACTACAGGAGGTGGACAGCAGGTAACCCAGACCTCCAGGAGGTTACTACAGGAGGTAACCCAGACCTCCAGTAGGTTACTACAGGAGGTGGACAGCAGGTAACCCAGACCTCCAGTAGGTTACTACAGCAGGTAACCCAGACCTCCAGTAGGTTCCTACAGGAGGTAACCCAGACCTCCAGTAGGTTACTACAGGAGGTGGACAGCAGGTAACCCAGACCTCCAGGAGGTTACTACAGCAGGTAGACTAGACCCCCAGTAGGTTACTACAGGAGGTAGACTAGACCCCCAGTAGGTTACTACAGGAGGTAGACTAGACCCCCAGTAGGTTACTACAGGAGGTAGACTAGACCCCCAGTAGGTTACTACAGGAGGTAACCCAGACCCCCAGTAGGTTACTACAGGAGGTAGACTAGACCCCCAGTAGGTTACTACAGGAGGTAGACTAGACCCCCAGCAGGTAAACTAGACCCCCAGTAGGTTACTACAGCAGGTAAACTAGACCCCCAGTAGGTTACTACAGGAGGTAGACTAGAGCCCCAGTAGGTTACTACAGGAGGTAGACTAGACCCCCAGTAGGTTACTACAGGAGGTAGACTACACCCCCAGTAGGTTACTACAGCAGGTAGACTAGACCCCCAGTAGGTTACTACAGGAGGTGGACTAGACCCCCAGTAGGTTACTACGGGAGGTAAACTAGACCCCCAGTAGGTTACTACAGGAGGTGGACAGCGGTTCGAGCGTTGGATCAGTCATTTAAAGATCGCTGGTGTGAGACAAAATATTTCTTGAAATTGATGAATGTTCCTGATGAGGGTTACCTGCTGTCCATCTACTGGGGGTCTAGTCTACCTCCTATAGTAACCTACTGGAGGTCTAGGTTACCTGCTGTCCACCTCCTGTAGTAACCTACTGGAGGTCTGGGTTACCTCTTGTAGTAACCTCCTGGGGGTCTGAGTTACCTGCTGTCCACCTCCTGTAGTAACCTCCTGGAGGTCTGGGACTTCATAGTCCTTAAAGGGATGTATTAAACACATGAAGACTGGTCCTTAAAGGGATGTATTAAACACATGAAGACTGGTCCTTAAAGGGATGTATTAAACACATGAAGACTGGTCCTTAAAGGGATGTATTAAACACATGAAGACTGGTCCTTAAAGGGATGTATTAAACACATGAAGACTGGTCCTTAAAGGGATGTGTAAATGTATTAAACACATGAAGACTGGTCCTTAAAGGGATGTATTAAACACATGAAGACTGGTCCTTAAAGGGATGTGTAAATGTATTAAACACATGAAGACTGGGATGTATTAAACCTTAAAGGGATGTAAATGTTAAACACATGCAGACTGGTCCTTAAAGGGATGTGTAAATGTATTAAACACATGAAGACTGGTCCTTAAAGGGATGTGTAAATGTATTAAACACATGAAAACGTAGATTTTCCAGGTTGTTTTTTTAATAAAAGTAACACAGTCTCACAATAAATAATCATGGCCGGCCACACCCCGGTTCAAATACCATCCTCGATATCATTTCAAACCGCTTTCTGTGCTCGAGTGAGTTTCCTTCACGAGCTAATAAAATACTCCAAACCCCTCCCATTTGGCAGACTAAAGCTGAAAGATTTCAAATAGCATCTGAACCCAGGTCAGACGGCTGCTGTTTCCTTCAGAAAACAAATCCAAACTGATAACTCCCTACTGCGTTGTTAAAAACACAAAATGGCAGCCTATCTCCTATACAGTGCACTACTTTTGGCCAGAGCCTTATGGGGGGGGGGAGTGGGGGTCTCTACTCTGTCGTGCAGTTCTTTATCTTCTCCGTCGTGCTGAAGTGGAACAGGAAGACCGCGAAAAGAGGGAAGAGTCTTTTTTCTTTATAAACTATAGATCCAGCCGGTAGGTCGGTGGTTTTCTCTGCTGATGAAGAGGTATCTTCTCCGTCGAGAAAGAGACCGTGCACAGGATTCGTCTGGGAAAGAGGAGCGTGAGAGGGATTTTGGAGGGGGGGGGGAGCAGGCTGGGCCAATCAAACGCATGAGTCACTTCACCGGGACATTCGGATGAACTCCCTGGTCGGGCCGACCAAAATAGTTAGCGATGCAATTTCTTTCCTTCTCGTCGTTGAGTAAAACTGAAGCACAGTTTACGTTTTTTTTTATTTTAGTTTTTTTAAACAATATCCAGGAAGAAAAAAGTATTCCGCCGTGTATTTGTACAGTTAAGAACTAATATTTATTTACAGATAAATCTTTGTCCGGCGGTTCGCGTCCTCCCGTCTCTCTCAGCCAGTTAGCTCCACGAGGTGACAGTGGTTCAATGTCGAGGAGTTCATCAAGCGAAGAACCAAAAGAAAGGGATTGGTGGAGAGGGGGGGGGTGATGTTTGGGCTGAAAGGATACCAGGAAGTGACTTGGACGGGGAGGGGAGGGCTGGAAACTGTAGGACATCAACCCCAGTCAAGGCTCAGTTTGGGCTGTGGTTAGAAGGCATCGGAGGGCACCATAAGGAGATGGGAGATGAGGTCAGAGGGCGTTTATTGCCGGGTCTCAGTTGTTAAGGAGTAGTTCTGTCGCCGTCTCCACCTCCCAGGATTTAGAAGACAAGGCAGCGATTACAGCGTTCTGTCAGGAGAGAGAGAGACCACACAGCGTTCTGTCAGGAGAGAGAGAGACCACACAGCATTCTGTCAGGAGAGAGAGAGAGAGACCACACAGCGTTCTGTCAGGAGAGAGAGACCACACAGCATTCTGTCAGGAGAGAGAGAGAGAGACCACACAGCATTCTGTCAGGAGAGAGAGAGACCACACAGCATTCTGTCAGGAGAGAGAGAGAGAGAGAGAGAGAGACCACACAGCGTTCTGTCAGGAGAGAGAGAGAGAGAGACCACACAGCATTCTGTCAGGAGAGACAGAGAGAGAGAGAGAGAGAGAGAGACATCACACAGCATTCTGTTAGGAGACAGAGAGAGAGAGAGAGAGACACCACACAGCATTCTGTCAGGAGAGAGAGAGAGACCACACAGCGTTCTGTCAGGAGAGAGAGAGAGAGACCACACAGCATTCTGTCAGGAGAAAGAGAGAGAGACCACACAGCGTTCTGTCAGGAGAGAGAGAGAGAGAGACCACACAGCATTCTGTCAGGAGAGAGAGAGAGAGACCACACAGCATTCTGTTCTGTCAGGAGAGAGACACCAGACAGCATTCTGTCAGGAGAGAGAGAGAGACATCACACAGCATTCTGTTAGGAGACAGAGAGAGAGAGAGAGAGAGAGACACAGCATTCTGTTAGGAGAGAGAGACCACACAGCATTCTGTCAGGAGAGAGACAGAGACCACACAGCATTCTGTCAGGAGAAAGAGAGAGAGACCACACAGCATTCTGTCAGGAGAGAGAGAGACACCACACAGCATTCTGTCAGGAGAGAGAGAGAGACACCACACAGCATTCTGTCAGGAGAGAGAGAGAGACACCACACAGCATTCTGTCAGGAGAGAGAGAGAGAGAGACAGAGACATCACAGCATTCTGTCAGGAGAGAGAGAGAGACATCACACAGCATTATGTCAGGAGAGAGAGAGAGACACCACACAGCATTCTGTCAGGAGAGAGAGAGAGACATCACACAGCATTATGTCAGGAGAGAGAGAGAGAGAGAGAGAGAGAGAGAGAGAGAGAGATAAAGAGAGAGATAAAGAGAGAGAGACAGAGAGAGAGAGACAGAGAGAGAGACAGAGAGAGAGAGAGAGAGAGAGAGAGAGAGACAGAGAGAGAGAGACAGAGAGAGATCACACAGCATTCGAGAGACAGAGAGAGACCACACAGCATTCTG
>NW_025746078.1:42619-55119 GCF_021184085.1 Oncorhynchus gorbuscha
TCAACCTGATACCTGTTTGATCCTCTCTCCTCCTGTCCAGAACCTGAATAAGCAGGCGTACGACTTGGCCAAGACTCTGCTGAAGAGGACCGTTCAGACCATAGAAACATGTATCGCAAACGTTAGTACTGTAAACTAATATATATATATACCTATACTATACACAAACGTTAGTACTGTAAACTAATATATATATATATATATATATACCTATACTATACACAAACGTTAGTACTGTAAACTAATATATTTATATATATATACCTATACTATACACTGTATATATATATACCTATACTATACACAAACGTTAGTACTGTAAACTAATACATATATATACATATATACCTATACTATACACAAACGTTAGTACTACATTTAACATTTACATTTAAGTCATTTAGCAGACGCTCTTATCCAGAGCGACTTACAAATTGGTGCATTCACCTTATGACATCCAGTGGAACAGTCACTTTACAATAGTGCATCTAAATCTTAAAGGGGGTAGAGAGTGAGAGGGATTACTTATCAGGTACTGTAATCTAATATATATATATATACATATATACCTATACTATACACTATATATACATATATACCTATACTATACACAAACGTTAGTACTGTAAACTAATATATATATATATATATATATATATATATATATATATATATATATATATATATACCTATACTATACACTATATATACATATATACATATACTATACACTATATATGCATATATACCTATACTATACACTATATATGCATATATACCTATACTATACACTATATATGCATATATACCTATACTATACACTATATATGCATATATACCTATACTATACACTATATATGCATATACCTATACTATACACTATATATACATATATACCTATACTATACACTATATATACATATATACCTATACTATACACTATATATACATATATACCTATACTATACACTATATATGCATATATACCTATACTATACACTATATATGCATATATACCTATACTATACACTATATATGCATATATACCTATACTATACACTATATATGCATATATACCTATACTATACACTATATATATATATACCTATACTATACACTATATATGCACATATACCTATACTATACACTATATATACATATATACCTATACTATACACTATATATGCACATATACCTATACTATACACTATATATACATATATACCTATACTATACACTATATATGCACATATACCTATACTATACACTATATATGCATATATACCTATACTATACACTATAAATATATATATGTGTGTACTATATATTGATGTGTTTGAGTACATCTATATTGGTGTGTGTGTGTGTGTGTGTGTGTGTGTGTGTGTGTGTGTGTGTGTGTGTGTGTGTGTGTGTGTGTGTGTGTGTGTGTGTGTGTGTGTGTGTGTGTGTGTATAGATACACACTATCTATCGTTCAGACCAACTAACATCTCTCCCTGCCTCTCTCTCTGCCTCTCTCCCTGCCTCTCTCTCTCCCTTTCTCTCTCTCTCCCTGCCCCCCTCTCTCCCTCTCCCCGCCTCTCTTCCTCTCCCTGCCTCTCTCCCTCTCTCTGCCTCTCTCTGCCTCTCTCCCTCTCTCTGCCTCTCTCCCTCTCCCTGCCTCTCTCCCTCTCCCTGCCTCTCTCCCTCTCCCTGCCTCTCTCCCTCTCCCTGCCTCTCTCCCTCTCCCTGCCTCTCTCCATCTCCCTGCCTCTCTCCATCTCCCTGCCTCTCTCCCTCCCTCCCTGCTCTTCTCTCTCTCCCTCCCTCCCTGCTCTTCTCTCTCTCCCTCTCCCTGCCGCCCTCTCTCTCCCTGCCTCTCTCCCTCTTCTCCCTGCCTCTCTCCCTCTCCCTGCCTCTCTCCCTCTCCCTGCCTCTCTCCCTCTCCCTGCCTCTCTCCCTCTCCCTGCCTCTCTCCCTGCCTCTCTCCCTCTCCCTGCCTCTCTCCCTCTCCCTGCCTCTCTCCCCCCCTCCCTGCCTCTCTCCCTCCCTCCCTGCTCCTCTCTCTCTCTCCCTGCCTCTCTCCCTCCCTCCCTGCTCCTCCCTGCTTCTCTCCCTCCCTGCGTCTCTCTCTCCCTGCGTCTCTCTCTCCCTGCGTCTCTCTCTCCCTGCCTCTCTCTCTCCCTGCCTCTCTCTCTCCCTGCCTCTCTCTCCCTGCCTCTCTCTCCCTGCCTCTCTCTCCCTGCCTCTCTCTCCCTGCCTCTCTCTCCCTGCCTCTCTCCCTCTCCCCTCCCTGCCTCTCTCTCCCCTCCCCCTCCCTGCCTCTCTCTCCCCCTCCCTGCCTCTCTCTCCCCCTCCCTGCCTCTCTCCCCCTCCCTGCCTCTCTCTCCCCCTCCCTGCCTCTCTCTCCCCCTCCCTGCCTCTCTCTCCCTGCCTCCCTCCCCCCTCCAGTTCTTTAACCAGGTGCTGGTGATGGGCAAGTCTTCAGTCAGTGATCTGTCAGAACACGTGTTTGATCTGATCCAGGAGCTGTTCTCCATCGACCCTCTGCTGCTCACGTCCGTCATGCCCCAGCTAGAGTTTAAACTCAAGGTATAGGACCCATCGACACACACAGGGGGTTGTAATGGTTCTGTCCCGCCTGGTTAGGACAGGTGGTTAGGACAGGTGGCCTCCTTATAGTCGTCAGGTTCTGTCCTGTCTAATTAGGACAGGTACACTCCTGATAGTCACCAGGTTCTGTCTGGTTAGGACAGGTATACACCTGATAGTCACCAGGTTCTGTCCTGTCTGGTTAGGACAGGTGTATCCTGATAGTCACCAGGTTCTGTCCTGTCTGGTTAGGACAGGTATACACCTGATAGTCACCAGGTTCTGTCCTGTCTGGTTAGGACAGGTGGACTCCTGATAGTCACCAGGTTCTGTCCTGTCTGGTTAGGACAGATAAACTCCTGATAGTCGCCAGGTTCTGTCCTGTCTGGTTAGGACAGGTGTATCCTGATAGTCACCAGGTTCTGTCCTGTCTGGTTAGGACAGGTATACACCTGATAGTCACCAGGTTCTGTCCTGTCTGGTTAGGACAGGTGGACTCCTGATAGTCACCAGGTTCTGTCCTGTCTGGTTAGGACAGATAAACTCCTGATAGTCGCCAGGTTCTGTCCTGTCTGGTTAGGACAGGTAGCCTCCTGATAGTCGCCAGGTTCTGTCCTCTATGGTAAGGACAGGTATACACCTGATAGTCACCAGGTTATGTCCTGTCTGGTTAGGACAGGTATACACCTGATAGTCACCAGGTTATGTCCTGTCTGGTTAGGACAGGTGTCCCCCGGATAGTCGCCAGGTTCTGTCCTCTCTGGTTAGGACAGGTAAATTCCTGATAGTCACCAGGTCCTGTCCTGTTTGGTTAGGACAGGTAACTCCTGATTGTCGCCAGGTTCTGTCCTGTCTGGTTAGGACAGGTATACACCTGATAGTCACCAGGTTCTGTCCTGTCTGGTTAGGACAGGTATACTCCTGATCGTCACCAGGTTCTGTCCTGTCTGGTTAGGACAGGTATACTCCTGATCGTCACCAGGTTCTGTCCTGTCTGGTTAGGACAGGTTCTGTCCTGTCTGGTTAGGACAGGTATACTCCTGATAGTCACCAGGTTCTGTCCTGTCTGGTTAGGACAGGTATACACCTGATCGTCACCAGGTTCTGTCCTGTCTGGTTAGGACAGGTATACTCCTGATCGTCACCAGGTTCTGTCCTGTCTGGTTAGGACAGGTTCTGTCCTGTCTGGTTAGGACAGGTTCTGTCCTGTCTGGTTAGGACAGTCACCACCTACACAGACACAGCTGTTTCCTTTGAAGATGTTGATATGATTTTGGTCTGAATGACCTGAAATCTTGTTGTTGTGTATAAGACATAGATATGGACACAAGCACTGAGATATGTCTTTTTTAAATTATTTATTTAACTCTGCAAGTCTGTTAAGAACAAATTCTTATTTACAATGACGGCCTACCAAAAGGATAAAGGCCTGGGATTAAAAATAATACAATTTAGATATAGGACAAAATGCACATCACGACAAGAGAGACAACACTACATAAAGAGAGACCTAAGACAACATAGCATGACAAGAGAGACAACACTACATAAAGAGAGACAACACTACATAAAGAGAGACAACACTACATAAAGAGAGACAACACTACATAAAGAGAGACAACACTACATAAAGAGAGACAACACTACATAAAGAGAGACCTAGACAACAACATAGCATGACTAGAGAGACAACACTACATAAAGAGAGACAACACTACATAAAGAGAGACAACACTACATAAAGAGAGACAACACTACATAAAGAGAGACAACACTACATAAAGAGAGACAACACTACATAAAGAGAGACAACACTACATAAAGAGAGACGTAAGACAACACTACATAAAGAGAGACAACACTACATAAAGAGAGACAACACTCCATAAAGAGAGACCTAGACAACAACATAGCATGACTAGAGAGACAACACTACATAAAGAGAGAACTAAGACAACAACATAGCATGACAAGAGAGACAACATAGTATGACAAGAGAGACAACACTACATAAAGAGAGACCTAGACAACAACATAGCATGACTAGAGAGACAACACTACATAAAGAGAGAACTAAGACAACAACATAGCATGACTAGAGAGACAACACTACATAAAGAGAGACAACACTACATAAAGAGAGACAACACTACATAGAGACAACACTACATAAAGAGAGACAACACTACATAAAGAGAGACAACACTACATAAAGAGAGACAACACTACATAAAGAGAGACCTAAGACTACAACATAGCATGACTAGAGAGACAACACTACATAAAGAGAGACCTAAGACTACAACATAGCATGACAAGAGAGACAACACTACATAAAGAGAGACAACACTACATAAAGAGAGACAACACTACATAAAGAGAGACAACACTACATAAAGAGAGACAACACTACATAAAGAGAGACAACACTACATAAAGAGAGACAACACTACATAAAGAGAGACAACACTACATAAAGAGAGACAACACTACATAAAGAGAGACAACACTACATAAAGAGAGACATCACTACATAAAGACAGACAACACTACATAAAGACAGACAACACTACATAAAGAGAGACAACACTACATAAAGAGAGACAACACTACATAAAGAGAGACAACACTACATAAAGAGAGACAACACTCCATAAAGAGAGACAGCACTCCATAAAGAGAGACAACACTCCATAAAGAGAGACAACACTACATAAAGAGAGACCTAGACAACAACATAGCATGACTAGAGAGACAACACTACATAAAGAGAGACCTAGACAACAACATAGCATGACTAGAGAGACAACACTACATAAAGAGAGACCTAGACAACAACATAGCATGACAAGAGAGACAACACTACATAAAGAGAGACAACACTACATAAAGAGAGACAACACTACATAAAGAGAGACAACACTACATAAAGAGGGACAACACTACATAAAGAGAGACAACACTACATAAAGAGAGACCTAGACAACAACATAGCATGACTAGAGAGACAACACTACATAAAGAGAGACAACACTACATAAAGAGAGACAACACTACATAAAGAGAGACAACACTACATAAAGAGAGACAACACTACATAAAGAGAAACAACACTACATAAAGAGAGACAACACTACATAAAGAGAGACAACACTACATAAAGAGAGACAACACTACATAAAGAGAGACAACACTACATAAAGAGAGACAACACTACATAAAGAGAGACAACACTACATAAAGAGAGACAACACTACATAAAGAGAGACAACACTACATAAAGAGAGACCTGGACAACAACATAGCATGGTAGCAACACGACAACATAGCATGGTAGCAACACGACAACATAGCATGGTAGCAACACGACAACATAGCATGGTAGCAACACGACAACATAGCATGGTAGCAACACGACAACATAGCATGGTAGCAACACGACAACATAGCATGGTAGCAACACGACAACATAGCATGGTAGCAACACGACAACATAGCATGGTAGCAACATGACAACATAGCATGGTAGCAACACAACACGACAACATAGCATGGTAGCAACACGACAACATAGCATGGTAGCAACACGAAAACATAGCATGGTAGCAACACGACAACAGCATGGTAGCAACACGACAACATAGCATGGTAGCAACACGACAACATAGCATGGTAGCAAGACGACAACATAGCATGGTAGCAACACGACAACATAGCATGGTAGCAAGACGACAACATAGCATGGTAGCAACACGACAACATAGCATGGTAGCAACACGACAACATAGCATGGTAGCAACACGACAACATAGCATGGTAGCAACACGACAACATAGCATGGTAGCAACACGACAACATAGCATGGTAGCAACACGACAACATAGCATGGTAGCAACACGACACGATTATAATGCTGAAACATGAGGTGATGGAGGAGGATGAACAGCCTCAGGATCTCATCATCAAAAAATAAAAACCTTCAACCGGTCTGTTTATCAATACCGGGGTATATAGTAAAATTAGAGATATATATACTAGCCAGCCTTACGCCAAGCCCACCACCTAAGCCCCATTTCCTTCCAGAAAAAAACCCTGGACACACACACACCTACTAGACCCAAAATACGACCGTTGAATTAAAATCTATTTAAAGTCTCTAATCTAATTTTGTCTGTGTGTTACAGAGTAATGACGGAGAAGAACGGCTAGCTGTGGTCAGACTGCTGGCCAAGCTGTTTGGAGCCAAAGACTCAGAACTGGCCACTCAGAACAGACCGCTGTGGCAATGCTTCCTGGGACGGTGAGACACACACACACATTACACAGCCGCACGCACACGCTTGTAGTAGAGGTGCGTTAACAAGGTGTTTGTGTGCTCCATCTCCAGGTTCAATGACATCCATGTCCCAGTGAGGCTCGAGTCGGTCAAGTTCGCTTCCCACTGTCTGATGAACCATCCAGACCTGGCCAGAGACCTCACAGGTAGGTGTCAACTGTCCAGACCTGGCCAGAGACCTCACAGGTAGGTGTCAACTGTCCAGACCTGGCCAGAGACCTCACAGGTAGGTGTCAACTGTCCAGACCTGGCCAGAGACCTCACAGGTAGGTGTCAACTGTCCAGACCTGGCCAGAGACCTCACAGGTAGGTGTCAACTGTCCAGACCTGGCCAGAGACCTCACAGGTAGGTGTCAACTGTCCAGACCTGGCCAGAGACCTCACAGGTAGGTGTCAACTGTCCAGACCTGGCCAGAGACCTCACAGGTAGGTGTCAACCGTCCAGACCTGGCCAGAGACCTCACAGGTAGGTGTCAACCGTCCAGACCTGGCCAGAGACCTCACAGGTAGGTGTCAACTGTCCAGACCTGGCCAGAGACCTCACAGGTAGGTGTCAACTGTCCAGACCTGGCCAGAGACCTCACAGGTAGGTGTCAACCGTCCAGACCTGGCCAGAGACCTCACAGGTAGGTGTCAACCGTCCAGACCTGGCCAGAGACCTCACAGGTAGGTGTCAACCGTCCAGACCTGGCCAGAGACCTCACAGGTAGGTGTCAACCGTCCAGACCTGGCCAGAGACCTCACAGGTAGGTGTCAACCGTCCAGACCTGGCCAGAGACCTCACAGGTAGGTGTCAACCGTCCAGACCTGGCCAGAGACCTCACAGGTAGGTGTCAACCGTCCAGACCTGGCCAGAGACCTCACAGGTAGGTGTCAACCGTCCAGACCTGGCCAGAGACCTCACAGGTAGGTGTCAACCGTCCAGACCTGGCCAGAGACCTCACAGGTAGGTGTCAACCGTCCAGACCTGGCCAGAGACCTCACAGGTAGGTGTCAACCGTCCAGACCTGGCCAGAGACCTCACAGGTAGGTGTCAACCGTCCAGACCTGGCCAGAGACCTCACAGGTAGGTGTCAACCGTCCAGACCTGGCCAGAGACCTCACAGGTAGGTGTCAACCGTCCAGACCTGGCCAGAGACCTCACAGGTAGGTGTCAACCGTCCAGACCTGGCCAGAGACCTCACAGGTAGGTGTCAACCATCCAGACCTGGCCAGAGACCTCACAGGTAGGTGTCAACCATCCAGACCTGGCCAGAGACCTCACAGGTAGGTGTCAACTGTCCAGACCTGGCCAGAGACCTCACAGGTAGGTGTCAACCGTCCAGACCTGGCCAGAGACCTCACAGGTAGGTGTCAACCGTCCAGACCTGGCCAGAGACCTCACAGGTAGGTGTCAACCGTCCAGACCTGGCCAGAGACCTCACAGGGACCTTCTTTGAAGTCCCACGACCGAGTTTGGGAGGCGCTGACCTAACCAAATATGTCTGTATCGTCCAATCAGAGTTCCTGAAAGTGCGATCACATGACCCAGAGGAGGCGATCCGACACGACGTCATCGTAACGATCATCAACGCGGGGAAGAAAGACCTGAACCTGGTTAACGACCAACTGCTGGGCTTCGTTAGGGAGAGGACCCTGGACAAGAGGGTGCGACCTCCGTTCTTTATTCTCACCTGACCTCTACCTCCTCTGTTCTCACCTGACCTCTACCTCCTCTGTTCTCACCTGACCTCTACCTCCTCTGTTCTTTATTCTCACCTGACCTCTACCTTCTCTGTTCTCACCTGACCTCTACCTTCTCAGTTCTCACCTGACCTCTACCTTCTCTGTTCTTTATTCTCACCTGAACTCTACCTCCTCTGTTCTCACCTGACCTCTACCTTCTCAGTTCTTTATTCTCACCTGAACTCTACCTCCTCTGTTCTCACCTGACCTCTACCTTCTCTGTTCTTTATTCTCACCTGAACTCTACCTCCTCTGTTCTCACCTGACCTCTACCTTCTCAGTTCTTTATTCTCACCTGAACTCTACCTCCTCTGTTCTCACCTGACCTCTACCTTCTCAGTTCTTTATTCTCACCTGACCTCTACCTTCTCTGTTCTTTATTCTCACCTGACCTCTACCTTCTCTGTTCTCACCTGACCTCTACCTTCTCCGTTCTCACCTGACCTCTACCTTCTCCGTTCTCACCTGACCTCTACCTCCTCAGTTCTTTATTCTCACCTGACCTCTACCTTCTCAGTTCTTTATTCTCACCTGACCTCTACCTTCTCAGTTCTCACCTGGCCTCTACCTTCTCAGTTCTTTATTCTCCTCTACCTTCTCAGTTCTTTATTCTCACCTGACCTCTACCTTCTCCGTTCTCACCTGACCTCTACCTTCTTTATTCTCACCTGACCTCTACCTTCTCTGTTCTTTATTCTCACCTGACCTCTACCTTCTCAGTTCTCACCTGACCTCTACCTTCTTTATTCTCACCTGACCTCTACCTTCTCTGTTCTTTATTCTCACCTGACCTCTACCTTCTCAGTTCTTTATTCTCACCTGACCTCTACCTTCTCAGTTCTTTATTCTCACCTGACCTCTACCTTCTCCGTTCTCACCTGACCTCTACCTTCTTTATTCTCACCTGACCTCTACCTTCTCTGTTCTTTATTCTCACCTGACCTCTACCTTCTCAGTTCTCACCTGACCTCTACCTTCTTTATTCTCACCTGACCTCTACCTTCTCTGTTCTTTATTCTCACCTGACCTCTACCTTCTCAGTTCTTTATTCTCACCTGACCTCTACCTTCTCCGTTCTCACCTGACCTCTACCTTCTTTATTCTCACCTGACCTCTACCTTCTCTGTTCTTTATTCTCACCTGACCTCTACCTTCTCTGTTCTCACCTGACCTCTACCTTCTTTATTCTCACCTGACCTCTACCTTCTCTGTTCTTTATTCTCACCTGACCTCTACCTTCTCAGTTCTTTATTCTCACCTGACCTCTACCTTCTCCGTTCTCACCTGACCTCTACCTTCTTTATTCTCACCTGACCTCTACCTTTTCTGTTCTTTATTCTCACCTGACCTCTACCTTCTCAGTTCTCACCTGACCTCTACCTTCTTTATTCTCACCTGACCTCTACCTTCTCTGTTCTTTATTCTCACCTGACCTCTACCTTCTCAGTTCTTTATTCTCACCTGACCTCTACCTTCTCTGTTCTCACCTGACCTCTACCTTCTCTGTTCTCACCTGACCTCTACCTTCTCTGTTCTCACCTGACCTCTACCTTCTCTGTTCTCACCTGACCTCTACCTTCTCTGTTCTCACCTGACCTCTACCTCCTCCGTTCTTTATTCTCACCTGACCTCTACCTTCTCTGTTCTCACCTGACCTCTACCTTCTCCGTTCTTTATTCTCACCTGACCTCTACCTTCTCTGTTCTCACCTGACCTCTACCTTCTCTGTTCTCACCTGACCTCTACCTTCTCTGTTCTCACCTGACCTCTACCTTCTCTGTTCTCACCTGACCTCTACCTTCTCTGTTCTCACCTGACCTCTACCTTCTCAGTTCTTTATTCTCACCTGACCTCTACCTTCTCAGTTCTCACCTGACCTCTACCTTCTCAGTTCTCACCTGACCTCTACCTTCTCAGTTCTCACCTGACCTGTACCTTCTCTGTTCTCACCTGACCTCTACCTCCTCAGTTCTCACCTGACCTCTACCTTCTCAGTTCTTTATTCTCACCTGACCTCTACCTTCTCAGTTCTTTATTCTCACCTGACCACTACCTTCTCTGTTCTCACCTGAACTCTACCTTCTCTGTTCTCACCTGACCTCTACCTTCTCAGTTCTTTATTCTCACCTGACCTCTACCTTCTCAGTTCTTTATTCTCACCTGACCTCTACCTTCTCAGTTCTTTATTCTCACCTGACCTCTACCTTCTCCGTTCTTTATTCTCACCTGACCTCTACCTTCTCAGTTCTTTATTCTCACCTGACCTCTACCTTCTCCGTTCTTTATTCTCCTCTACCTTCTCAGTTCTTTATTCTCTCTACCTTCTCAGTTCTTTATTCTCCTCTACCTTCTCAGATTCTCCTCTACCTTCTCAGTTCTTTATTCTCACCTGACCTCTACCTTCTCAGTTCTTTATTCTCACCTGACCTCTACCTTCTCTGTTCTCACCTGACCTCTACCTTCTCTGTTCTCACCTGACCTCTACCTTCTCAGTTCTTTATTCTCACCTGACCTCTACCTTCTCTGTTCTCACCTGACCTCTACCTTCTCCGTTCTTTATTCTCACCTGACCTCTACCTTCTCCGTTCTTTATTCTCACCTGACCTCTACCTTCTCAGTTCTTTATTATCACCTGACCTCTACCTTCTCTGTTCTCACCTGACCTCTACCTTCTCTGTTCTCACCTGACCTCTACCTTCTCCGTTCTTTATTCTCACCTGACCTCTACCTTCTCAGTTCTTTATTCTCACCTGACCTCTACCTTCTCAGTTCTTTATTCTCACCTGACCTCTACCTTCTCAGTTCTTTATTCTCACCTGACCTCTACCTTCTCCGTTCTTTATTCTCACCTGACCTCTACCTTCTCAGTTCTTTATTCTCACCTGACCTCTACCTTCTCAGTTCTTTATTCTCACCTGACCTCTACCTTCTCCGTTCTTTATTCTCACCTGACCTCTACCTTCTCAGTTCTTTATTCTCACCTGACCTCTACCTTCTCAGTTCTTTATTCTCACCTGACCTCTACCTTCTCAGTTCTTTATTCTCACCTGACCTCTACCTTCTCAGTTCTCACCTGACCTCTACCTCCTCTGTTCTCACCTGACCTCTACCTTCTCAGTTCTCACCTGACCTCTACCTCCTCAGTTCTCACCTGACCTCTACCTTCTCAGTTCTCACCTGACCTCTACCTTCTCTGTTCTCACCTGACCTCTACCTCCTCTGTTCTCACCTGACCTCTACCTCCTCTGTTCTCACCTGACCTCTACCTTCTCAGTTCTCACCTGACCTCTACCTTCTCAGTTCTTTATTCTCACCTGACCTCTACCTTCTCAGTTCTTTATTCTCACCTGACCTCTACCTTCTCAGTTCTTTATTCTCACCTGACCTCTACCTTCTCAGTTCTTTATTCTCACCTGACCTCTACCTTCTCTGTTCTCACCTGACCTCTACCTCCTCCGTTCTTTATTCTCACTTCACATCTTTTCATTCTCATCTCTTTGTTTTGGAAAGTAATAGTTTGTTTCTTATGTTTATCTTTATTTCTCTCCTCGCCGTCGCCTCCTCCTCATCCTCACCTACCCCCCCTCGCTCCTCCTCATCCTCACCTACCCCCCCTCCCTCTCCCCTCTTACCTCCATCATCCTCTCCCTCCTCTCACCTCCTCTCCCTCGCTCTCCTCCTCATCCCCCCTCACCTACCTCCTCCCCTCCTCTCGTCCTCCCTCCCCCCCTCTCCTCCCTCTCCTCTCCTCCTCTCCTCTCCTCTCCCTCCTCCCCTCTCCCCCCCTCCTCTCCTCTCTCCTCTCCTCTCTCCTCCCTCTCCTCTCCTCCTCCTCCCTCCCTCCTCTCCCTCCTCTCTCTCTCCTC
>NW_025746078.1:60119-137236 GCF_021184085.1 Oncorhynchus gorbuscha
CTGCTGGGTTTGGGGGGGGGGTTTGGGGGGCTGCTGGGTTTGGGGCTGGGGGGGGGGGATAGGTCTGGGGTTTGGGGCTGGGGGGCTGCTGGGTTTGGGGAGGAGGGGGAGAGACTGCTGGGTTTAGGGGGGCTGGGGGAGGGGGACTGCTGGGTTTGGGGGCTGCTGGGTTTGGGGGGCTGCTGGGTTTGGGGGCTGCTGGGTTTAGGGGGGCTGCTGGGTTTGGGGCTGCTGGGTTTGGGGAGGCTGCTGGGTTTGGGGAGGAGGGAGGAGAGGCTGGGTTTAGGGGGACTGCTGGGTTTGGGGGGCTGCTGGGTTTGGGGAGGCTGCTGGGTTTGGGGAGGAGGGAGGAGAGACTGCTGGGTTTAGGGGGACTGCTGGGTTTAGGGGGCTGCTGGGTTTAGGGGGCTGCTGGGTTTGGGGGCTGCTGGGTTTGGGGGGCTGCTGGGTTTGGGGGGCTGCTGGGTTTGGGGAGGAGGAGGAGGAGAGACTGCTGGGTTTAGGGGGACTGCTGGGTTTGGGGGGCTGCTGGGTTTAGGGGGCTGCTGGGTTTGGGGGAATGGGTTTAGGGGGACTGCTGGAATTTACTGCTGGGTTTACTGCTGGGTTTATTTTTGGGGGGGCTGCTGGGTTTGGGGGGCTGCTGGGTTTGGGGAGGATGGAGGAGAGACACTGCTGGGTTTGGGGGCTGCCTGCTGGGTTTGGGGGCTGCTGGGTTTTGGGGGGCTGCTGGGTTTGGGGGGTCTCTGGGTTTGGGGCTGGGGGGGGCTGCTGGGTTTGGGGAGGAGGGAGGAGAGACTGTCCCCTGCTGGGTTTGGGGGCTGCTGGGTTTGGGGGCTGCTGGGTTTGGGGAGGAGGGAGGGTAGAGACTGCTGGACTTTAGGGGGACTGCTGGGTTTGGGGGCTGCTGGGTTTAGGGGTTTAATAGGACTGCTGTTGGGTTTAGGGGGCTGCTGGGTTTAGACTGCTGGAGTTTAGACGGGGCTTCTGGGTTTAGGGGGCTGCTGGGTTTGGGGGCTGCTGGGTTTGGGGGGCTGCTGGGTTTGGGGAGGCTGCTGGGTTTGGGGAGGAGGGAGCTGGGGTTTGGGGGCTGCTGGGTTTGGGGGGCTGCTGGGTTTGGGGGCTGCTGGGTTTGGGGGGCTGCTGGGTTTGGGGGGTCCTGGTTTGGGGCTGGGGGGGCTGCTGGGTTTGGGGAGGAGGGAGGAGAGACTGCTGGGTTTAGGGGGCTGGGGAGGGGGACTCTGTTTGGGGGCTGCTGGGTTGGGGGGCTGGGAACTGGGTTTGGGGCTGGGGGAGGGGGACTGCTGGGTTTGGGGAGACTGCTGGGTTTGGGGCTGGGGGGGGCACTGGGTTTTGGGCTGGGTGGTGGCTGGGCTCCTGGGTTTGGGGCTGGGGGTACTCCTGGGTTTGGGGCTGGGGGGGGGGGGGGACAGGGGCTGCTGGGTTTGGGGCTGGGGGGATTGGAGATAGATGTATGAATGCTAATGCACACACACACACATGCTGGTACCCAGGACTTCATGAGAACAGGTGTTAGGAGAAGACAGAGAGTCAGCTGGATACTCTCATCACGATTGGATACCTGCTCCTGTAAACAGGCTGAACTCTGTGTGGTGACACACACACACACACACACACACACACACACACACACACACACACACAGACACACACACACACACACACTTCACACACACTGACACACACACACACAGAAGACACAACACAGAGAGACTCTTCACTGTTGACGTTGAGACTGGACAGAGGAACTCTGCCTAGAAGGCCAGCATCCCGGAGTCTCCTCTTCACTGTTGGCACTTAGACTAATGTTTTGCGGGTACTATTTAATGAAGCTGCCAGTTGAGGACTTGTGAGGCGTCTGTTTCTCAAACTAGACACTCTAATGTACTTGTCCTCTTGCTCAGTTGTGCACTGTCGGGGCCTCCCACTCCTCTTTCTATTCTGGTTAGAGCCAGTTTGTGCTGTTCTGTGAAGAGAGAAACACAGCGTTGTACGAGATCTTCAGTTTCTTGGCAATTTCTCACGTGGAATAGCCTTAATTTCTCAGAACAGGAATAGACTGACGAGTTTCAGAAGAAAGTTCTTTGTGGGCCTCCCGTGTGGCAGTGGTTAAGGGCGCTGTACTACAGCGCCAGCTGTGCCACCAGAGACTCTGGGTTCGCGCCCAGGCTCTGTCGTAACCGGCCGCGACCGGGAGGTCCGTGGGGCGACGCACAATTGGCCTAGCGTCGTCCAGGTTAGGGAGGGTTTGGCCGGTAGGGATATCCTTGTCTCATCGCGCACCAGCGACTCCTGTGGCGGACCGGGCGCGGTGAGCGCTAAACCAAGGTTGCCAGGTGTAACTGTGTTTCCTCCGACACGTTGGTGCGGCTGGCTTCCGGGTTGGATGCGCGCTGTGTTAAGAAGCAGTGCGGCTTGGTTGGGTTGTGTATCGGAGGACGCATGACTTTCAACCTTCGTCTCTCCGGAGCCCGTACGGGAGTTGTAGTGATGAGACAAGATAGTAGCTACTACAACGATTGGATACCACAAAATTGGGGAGAAAAAAAGTTCTGTTTCTTGTCAATTTTGAGCCTGTAATCGAACCCACAAAGGCTGATGCTCCAGATACTCAGCAAGTCTCAAGAAGGCCAGTTTCATTGCTTCCCTAACCCCACTAGGGGGCGTGGGACGATCGCCTCCCACCTGGCCAACATCCAGTGAAATTGCAGAGCGCCAAAATAGAAAACAGAAATACTCATTATTATATATGGATAGACTGGATACCTGGAACATCATAATATAATACTGTCTGATAGACTGGATACCTGGAACATTATAATACTGTCTGATAGACTGGATACCTGGAACATTATAATATAATACTGTCTGATAGACTGGATACCTGGAACATTATAATATACATTACATTTACATTTAAGTCATTTAGCAGACGCTCTTATCCAGAGCGACTTACAAATTGGTGCATTCACCTTATGACATCCAGTGGAACAGTCACTTTACAATAGTGCATCTAAATCTTAAAGGGGGGGAATACTTATCCTATCCTAGGTATTCCTTAAAGAGGTGGGGTTTCAGGTGTCTCCGGATAGGTGGTGATTGACTCCTGTCCTGGCGTCGTGAGGGAGTTTGTTCCACCATTGGGGGGCCAGAGCAGCGAACAGTTTTGACTGGGCTGAGCGGGAGCTGTATTCCTCAGTGGTAGGGAGGCTGTCTGCAGGCCAGAGGTGGATGAACAGTGCCCTTGTTTGGGTGTAGGGCCTGATCAGAGCCTGGAGGTACTGAGGTGCCTGTCCCCCTCACAGCTGGATAGGCAAGCACCATGGTCTTGAAGCGGATGCGAGCTTCAACTGGAAGCCAGTGGAGAGAACGGAGGAGCGGGGTGACGGAGAGAACTTGGGAAGGTTGAACACCAGACGGGCTGCGGCGTTCTGGATGAGTTGAAGGGTTTAATGGCACAGGCAGGGAGCCCAGCCAACAGCGAGTTGCAGTAATCCAGACGGGAGATGACAAGTGCCTGGATTAGGACCTGCGCCGCTTCCTGTGTGAGGCAGGGTCGTAATCTGCGGATGTTGTAGAGCATGAACTTACAGGAACGGGCCACCGCCTTGATGTTGGTTGAGAACGACAGGGTGTTGTCCAGGATCACACCAAGGTTCTTAGCGCTCTGGGAGGAGGACACAATGGAGTTGTCAACCGTGATGGCGAGATCATGGAACGGGCAGTCCTTCCCCGGGAGGAAGAGCAGCTCCGTCTTGCCGAGGTTCAGCTTGAGGTGGTGATCCGTCATCCACACTGATATGTCTGCCAGACATGCAGAGATGCGATATCGCCACCTGGTCATCAGAAGGGGGAAAGGAGAAGATTAGTTGTCATCTGCATAGCAATGATAGGAGAGACCATGTGAGGTTATGACAGAGCCAAGTGACTTGGTGTATAGCGAGAATAGGAGAGGGCCTGAGAACAGAGCCCTGGGGGACACCAGTGGTGAGAGCGCGTGGTGAGGAGACAGATTCTGCCACGCAACCTGGTAGGAGCGACCTGTCAGGTAGGACGCAATCCAAGCGTGGGCCGCGCCGGAGATGCCCAACTCGAGAGACTGGAGAGGAGGATCTGATGGTTCACAGTATCGAAGGCAGCCGATAGATCTAGAAGGATGAGAGCAGAGGAGAGAGTTAGCTTTAGCAGTGCGGAGCGCTCCGTGATACAGAGGAGAGCAGTCTCAGTTGAATGACTAGTCTTGAAACCTGACTGATTTGGATCAAGAAGGTCATTCAGAGAGAGATAGCGGGAGAGCTGGCCAAGGACGGCACGTTCAAGAGTTTTGGAGAGAAAAGAAAGAAGGGATACTGGTCTGTAATTGTTGACATCGGAGGGATCGAGTGTAGGTTTTTTCAGAAGGGGTGCAACTCTCGCTCTCTTGAAGACGGAAGGGACGTGGATAGCGGTCAGTGATGAGTTGATGAGCGAGGTGAGGTAAGTTAGAAGGTCTCCGGAAATGGTCTGGAGAAGAGGGAAGGGATAGGGTCAAGCGGGCAGGTTGTTGGGCGGCCGGCCGTCACAAGACGCGAGATTTCATCTGGAGAGAGAGGGGAGAAAGAGGTCAGAGCACAGGGTAGGGCAGTGTGAGCAGAACCAGCGGTGTCGGAACTTATGACTTAGCAAACGAGGATCGGATGTCGTGGAACTTCTTTTCAAAATGGTTGACTGTCGTCTGCAGAGAGGGAGGAGGAACATTCAGGAGGGAGGAGAAGGTGGCAAAGAGCTTCCTAGGGTTAGAGGCAGATGCTTGGAATTTAGCGTGGTAGAAAGTGGCTTTAGCAGCAGAGACAGAGGAGGAAAATGTAGAGAGGAGGGAGTGAAAGGATGCCAGGTCCGCAGGGAGGCAGTTTAATACTCCATTTCCGCTGGCTGCCCGGAGCCCTGTTCTGTGAGCTCGCAATGAGTCATTGAGCCACGGAGCTGGAGGGGAGGACCGAGCCGGCCTGGAGGATAGGGGACATAGAGAGTCAAAGGATGCAGAGAGGGAGGAGAGGAGGGTTGAGGAGGCAGAATCAGGAGATAGGTTGGAGAAGGTTTGAGCGGAGGGAAGTGATGATAGGATGGAAGAGGAGAGAGTAGCGGGGGAGAGAGAGCGAAGGTTGGGACGGCGGATACCATCCGAGTAGGGGCAGTGTGGGAGGTGTTGGATGAGAGCGAGAGGGAAAAGGATACAAGGTAGTGGTCGGAGACTTGGAGGAGTTGCAATGAGGTTAGTGGAAGAACTGCATCTAGTAAAGATGAGGTCTGAGCGTATTGCCTGCCTTGTGAGTAGGGGGGAGGGTGAGAGGGTGAGGTCAAAAGAGGAGAGGAGTGGAAAGAAGGAGGCAGAGAGGAATGAGTCAAAGGTAGACGTGGGGAGGTTAAAGTCGCCCAGAACTGTGAGAGGTGAGCTGTCCTCAGGAAAGGAGCTTTATCAAGGCATCAAGCTCATTGATGAACTCTCCGAGGGAACCTGGAGGGCGATAAATGATAAGGATGTTAAGCTTGAAAGGGCTGGTAACTGTGACAGCATGGAATTCAAAGGAGGCGATAGACAGATGGGTAAGGGGAGAGAGAGAGAATGACCACTTGGGAGAGATGAGGATCCCGGTGCCACCACCCCGCTGACCAGAAGCTCTCGGGGTGTGCGAGAACACGTGGGCGGACGAAGAGAGAGCAGTAGGAGTAGCAGTGTTGTCTGTGGTGATCCATGTTTCCTGGAACAGTGCCAAGAAGTCGAGGGACTGGAGGGAGGCATGGGCTGAGATGAACTCTGCCTTGTTGACCGGATCGGCAATTCCAGAGGCTACCGGAGACCTGGAACTCCACGTGGGTCGTGCGCTGGGACCACCAGATTAGGTGGCCGCGGCCACGCGGTGTGGAGCGTTTGTATGGTCTGTGCAGAGAGGAGAGAACAGGGATAAACAGACACATAGTTAACAGGCTACAGAAGAGGCTACGCTAATGCAAAGGAGATTGGAATGACAAGTGGACTACACGTCTCGAATGTTCAGAAAGTTAAGCTACGTAGCAAGAATCTTATTGACTAAAATGATTAAAATGATACAGTACTGCTGAAGTAGGCTAGCTGGCAGTGGGTGCGTTGTTGACACTACACTAATCAAGTCGTTCCGTTGAGTGTAATAGTTTCTACAGTGCTGCTATTCGGGGGCTAGCTGGCTAGCTAGTAGTGTTGTTTACGTTACGTTGCTTAAAAGAACGACAATAGCTGGCTAGCTAACCTAGAAAATCGCTCTAGACTACACAATTATCTTTGATACAAAGATAGGCTATGTAGCTAGCTATGTAGCTAGCTACGATCAAACAAATCAAACCGTTGTACTGTAATGAAATGAAATGAAAATGTGATACTACCTGTGAATGCGACTGGTTGTTGAGTTCTATTCAGAAGACGTTGGCTAGACTTGGCTAGCTAGCAGAGTCTCCTACGTTAAGGACGACAAATAGCTGGCTAGCTAACCTCGGTAAATTAAGATAATCACTCTAAGACTACACACTACACACTCTAAACCTAAGCAACACAATTATCTTGGAACGAAGATACGAAGACAGCAAAGACAGCTATGTAGCTAGCTAACACTACACTGATCAAGTCGTTCAGTTGAGTGTAATAGTTTTCCCAGTGCAGCTAATCAGTGGACGTTAGCTAGCTGGCTAGTGAAGACTACGTTAGGACGGAGAAATACGATAATTACTGCAATTATCTTTGATACAAAGACGGCTATGTAGCTAGCTGAGAAGAAATTGCTAAGATTAGACAAATCAAACCGTTGTGCTATAATGAAATGTAAAAGTTATAACCTGCGGGGAGCTGATACCTGGAACATTCAAACTGACTGATAGACTGGATACCTGGAACATCATAATACTGTCTGATAGACTGGATACCTGGAACATCATAATACTGTCTGATAGACTGGATACCTGGAACATTATAATATAATACTGTCTGATAGACTGGATACCTGGAACATTATAATACTGTCTGATAGACTGGATACCTGGAACATTATAATATAATACTGTCTGATAGACTGGATACCTGGAACATTATAATACTGTCTGATAGACTGGATACCTGGAACATTATAATACTGTCTGATAGACTGGATACCTGGAACATTATAATATAATACTGTCTGATAGACTGGATACCTGGAACATTATAATACTGTCTGATAGACTGGATACCTGGAACATTATAATATAATACTGTCTGATAGACTGGATACCTGGAACATTATAATATAATACTGTCTGATAGACTGGATACCTGGAACATTATAATATAATACTGTCTGATAGACTGGATACCTGGAACATTATAATACTGTCTGATAGACTGGATACCTGGAACATTATAATACTGTCTGGAGACTGGATACCTGGAACATTATAATATAATACTGTCTGATAGACTGGATACCTGGAACATTATAATATAATACTGTCTGATAGACTGGATACCTGGAACATTATAATACTGTCTGATAGACTGGATACCTGGAACATCATAATATAATACTGTCTGATAGACTGGATACCTGGAACATTATAATATAATACTGTCTGATAGACTGGATACCTGGAACATCATAATACTGTCTGATAGACTGGATACCTGGAACATTATAATACTGTCTGATAGACTGGATACCTGGAACATTATAATACTGTCTGATAGACTGGATACCTGGAACATTATAATATAATACTGTCTGATAGACTGGATACCTGGAACATTATAATACTGTCTGATAGACTGGATACCTGGAACATTATAATATAATACTGTCTGATAGACTGGATACCTGGAACATCATAATATAATACTGTCTGATAGACTGGATACCTGGAACATTATAATATAATACTGTCTGATAGACTGGATACCTGGAACATTATAATATAATACTGTCTGATAGACTGGATACCTGGAACATTATAATATAATACTGTCTGATAGACTGGATACCTGGAACATTATAATATAATACTGTCTGATAGACTGGATACCTGGAACATTATAATATAATACTGTCTGATAGACTGGATACCTGGAACATTATAATATAATACTGTCTGATAGACTGGATACCTGGAACATTATAATATAATACTGTCTGATAGACTGGATACCTGGAACATTAGAATATAATACTGTCTGATAGACTGGATACCTGGAACATTATAATACTGTCTGATAGACTGGATACCTGGAACATTATAATACTGTCTGATAGACTGGATACCTGGAACATTATAATATAATACTGTCTGATAGACTGGATACCTGGAACATTATAATACTGTCTGATAGACTGGATACCTGGAACATTATAATATAATACTGTCTGATAGACTGGATACCTGGAACATTATAATACTGTCTGATAGACTGGATACCTGGAACATTATAATACTGTCTGATAGACTGGATACCTGGAACATTATAATATAATACTGTCTGATAGACTGGATACCTGGAACATTATAATATAATACTGTCATTATAATACTGTCTGATAGACTGGATACCTGGAACATTATAATATAATACTGTCTGATAGACTGGATACCTGGAACATTATAATACTGTCTGATAGACTGGATACCTGGAACATTATAATATAATACTGTCTGGTAGACTGGATACCTGGAACATTATAATATAATACTGTCTGATAGACTGGATACCTGGAACATTATAATATAATACTGTCTGATAGACTGGATACCTGGAACATTATAATATAATACTGTCTGATAGACTGGATACCTGGAACATTATAATACTGTCTGATAGACTGGATACCTGGAACATTATAATATAATACTGTCTGATAGACTGGATACCTGGAACATTATAATATAATACTGTCTGATAGACTGGATACCTGGAACATCATAATATAATACTGTCTGATAGACTGGATACCTGGAACATTATAATATAATACTGTCTGATAGACTGGATACCTGGAACATTATAATACTGTCTGATAGACTGGATACCTGGAACATTATAATATAATACTGTCTGATAGACTGGATACCTGGAACATCATAATACTGTCTGATAGACTGGATACCTGGAACATTATAATACTGTCTGATAGACTGGATACCTGGAACATTATAATATAATACTGTCTGATAGACTGGATACCTGGAACATTATAATATAATACTGTCTGATAGACTGGATACCTGGAACATTATAATATGTCTGAAGACTGGATACCTGGAACATTATAATACTGTCTGATAGACTGGATACCTGGAACATTATAATATAATACTGTCTGATAGACTGGATACCTGGAACATTATAATATAATACTGTCTGATAGACTGGATACCTGGAACATTATAATATAATACTGTCTGATAGACTGGATACCTGGAACATTATAATATAATACTGTCTGATAGACTGGATACCTGGAACATCATAATATAATACTGTCTGATAGACTGGATACCTGGAACATTATAATATAATACTGTCTGATAGACTGGATACCTGGAACATTATAATACTGTCTGATAGACTGGATACCTGGAACATTATAATATAATACTGTCTGATAGACTGGATACCTGGAACATTATAATATAATACTGTCTGATAGACTGGATACCTGGAACATCATAATATAATACTGTCTGATAGACTGGATACCTGGAACATTATAATATAATACTGTCTGATAGACTGGATACCTGGAACATTATAATATAATACTGTCTGATAGACTGGATACCTGGAACATTATAATATAATACTGTCTGATAGACTGGATACCTGGAACATTATAATATAATACTGTCTGATAGACTGGATACCTGGAACATTATAATATAATACTGTCTGATAGACTGGATACCTGGAACATTATAATACTGTCTGATAGACTGGATACCTGGAACATTATAATATAATACTGTCTGATAGACTGGATACCTGGAACATTATAATATAATACTGTCTGATAGACTGGATACCTGGAACATTATAATATAATACTGTCTGATAGACTGGATACCTGGAACATTATAATACTGTCTGATAGACTGGATACCTGGAACATTATAATATAATACTGTCTGATAGACTGGATACCTGGAACATTATAATATAATACTGTCTGATAGACTGGATACCTGGAACATTATAATATAATACTGTCTGATAGACTGGATACCTGGAACATTATAATACTGTCTGATAGACTGGATACCTGGAACATCATAATATAATACTGTCTGATAGACTGGATACCTGGAACATTATAATATAATACTGTCTGATAGACTGGATACCTGGAACATTATAATATAATATAGACTGGATACCTGGAACATTATAATACTGTCTGATAGACTGGATACCTGGAACATTATAATATAATACTGTCTGATAGACTGGATACCTGGAACATTATAATATAATACTGTCTGATAGACTGGATACCTGGAACATTATAATATAATACTGTCTGATAGACTGGATACCTGGAACATTATAATACTGTCTGATAGACTGGATACCTGGAACATTATAATATAATACTGTCTGATAGACTGGATACCTGGATATGGAACATTATAATATAATACTGTCTGATAGACTGGATACCTGGAACATTATAATACTGTCTGATAGACTGGATACCTGGAACATTATAATACTGTCTGGTAGACTGGATACCTGGAACATTATAATATAATACTGTCTGATAGACTGGATACCTGGAACATTATAATATAATACTGTCTGATAGACTGGATACCTGGAACATTATAATATAATACTGTCTGATAGACTGGATACCTGGAACATTATAATATGTCTATAGACTGGATAAAGATGAACATTATAATATAATACTGTCTGATAGATTGGATACCTGGAACATTATAATATAATACTGTCTGATGAGACTGCACCTGGAACATTATAATATAATACTGTCTGATAGACTGGATACCTGGAACATTATAATACTGTCTGATAGACTGGATACCTGGAACATTATAATATAATACTGTCTGATAGACTGGATACCTGGAACATCATAATATAATACTGTCTGATAGACTGGATACCTGGAACATTATAATATAATACTGTCTGATAGACTGGATACCTGAACATTATAATACTTCTGATAGACTGGATACCTGGAACATCATATAACATTATATACTGTCTGATAGACTGGATACCTGGAACATTATAATATAATACTGTCTGATAGACTGGATACCTGGAACATTAATTAATACTGTCTGATAGACTGGATACCTGGAACATTATAATATAATACTGTCTGATAGACTGGATACCTGGAACATTATAATACTGTCTGATAGACTGGATACCTGGAACATTATAATATAATACTGTCTGATAGACTGGATACCTGGAACATTATAATACTGTCTGATAGACTGGATACCTGGAACATCATAATAAATACTGTCTGAAGACGATACCTGGAACATTAATATATACTGTCTGATAGACTGGATACCTGGAACATCATAATATAATACTGTTGATAGACTGGATACCTGGAACATTATAATACTGTCTGATAGACTGGATACCTGGAACATCATAATATAATACTGTCTGATAGACTGGATACCTGAACATATAATACCTGGAGACTGGATACCTGAACATCATAATACTGTCTGGGACTGGATACCTGGAACATTATAATACTGTCTGATAGACTGGATACCTGGAACATCATAATATAATACTGTCTGATAGACTGGATACCTGGAACATTATAATATAATACTGTCTGATAGACTGGATACCTGGAACATTATAATACTGTCTGATAGACTGGATACCTGGAACATTAATATAATACTGTCTGATAGACTGGATACCTGAACATATAATATATACTGTCTGGAAGTGCAACATTATAATACTGTCTGATAGACTGGATACCTGGAACATTATAATATAATACTGTCTGATAGACTGGATACCTGGAACATCATAATATAATACTGTCTGATAGACTGGATACCTGGAACATTATAATACTGTCTGATAGACTGGATACCTGGAACATTATAATACTGTCTGATAGACTGGATACCTGGAACATCATAATACTGTCTGATAGACTGGATACCTGGAACATTATAATATAATACTGTCTGATAGACTGGATACCTGGAACATCATAATATAATACTGTCTGATAGACTGGATACCTGGAACATCATAATATAATACTGTCTGATAGACTGGATACCTGGAACATTATAATATAATACTGTCTGATAGACTGGATACCTGGAACATTATAATACTGTCTGGTAGACTGGATACCTGGAACATTATAATATAATACTGTCTGATAGACTGGATACCTGGAACATTATAATACTGTCTGATAGACTGGATACCTGGAACATTATATATAGAACTATAAAAGTCCTTAAATCATACAAAGATTACCAGTTTAAAGATGAACTTGCTAATCCAGCCGGGTGTCAGATTTCAAAAAGGCTTTACGGTGAAAGCAAACCATGTTATCTGAGAACAGCACCCAGCAGACAAATCTTTACAAACAGTTACCAGCCAAGTAGAGGAGTTACACAAGTCAGAAATAGAGAAACTTATCTTTGATGATCTTCATATGGTTGCACTCACAAGACTCCCATTTACTCAATACATGTTAGTTTTGTTTCAGTTTTATATCCAAAACCTCCGTTTTGTTTAATCCACAGGCTCAAACGACAGGCAGACGAAAAGTCTAAATAGTATCCGTAAAGTTCGTAGTAACATGTCAAACGATGTTTATAATCGATCCTCAGGTTGTTTTTAGTCGTAATAATTAATAATATTTCAACCGGAGAATACCAGTTAAGAAAACAAGAAAGCCTCTCGGTCGTGAAAAACCTCTGGGACACTGCAGTGTCCACTCATTCAGAGTATTACTCCCTAATTTTTCAGAATACAAGCCTGAAACAATGTTAGATATTGACATCTAGTGGAAGCCAGGAAGTGCAATCTTGAGTCCTAAATCAATGGAATCTGTAAAGGCAGAATGGATAACTACAAACATAAATCCATCCAGGAAGTGGGATTGTTTTTTCTCGGGTTTTTGAGCTAACGGAGAACATTAACGATGTATAAACTGTGTTTCTGATCAATTTGATCAATAATGTTATTTTAAATGGACAAAATAAAGTTTTTCTTTCAAAAACAAGGACATTTCTAAGTGACCCCCAACTTGAAACGATTGTGTATTTCAGAGGGAGATTACCAGTTAGATATTGATCGTGTTTTTCAGAGGGAGATTACCAGTTAGATATTGATCGTGTTTTTCAGAGGGAGATTACCAGTTAGATATTGATTGTGTATTGATCGTGTTTTTCAGAGGGAGATTACCAGTTAGATATTGATCGTGTTTTTCAGAGGGAGATTACCAGTTAGATATTGATCGTGTATTTGAGAGGGAGATTACCAGTTAGATATTGATCGTGTATTTGAGAGGGGAGATTACCAGTTAGATATTGATCGTGTTTTTCAGAGGGGAGATTACCAGTTAGATATTGATCGTGTTTTTCAGAGGGAGATTACCAGTTAGATATTGATATTGATTACCAGTTAGATATTGATCGTGTTTTTCAGAGGGAACATTACCAGTTAGATATTGATCGTGTTTTCAGAGGGAATTGCAGAGATATTGATCGTGTATTTCAAAGGGAGATTACCAGTTAGATATTGATCGTGTATTTGGAGATGGTGAGATTACCAGTTAGATATTGATCGTGTTTTTTCAGAGGGACTTACCAGTTAGATATTGATCGTGTATTGCAGAGGGAGATTACCAGTTAGATATTGATCGTGTATTTCAGAGGGAGATTACCAGTTAGATATTGATCGTGTTGCAGAGGGAGTTACCAGTTAGATATTGATCGTGTATTTCAGAGGGAGATTACCAGTTAGATATTGATCGTGTCTTTCAGAGGGAGATTACCAGTTAGATATTGATGTCGTGTATTGTCAGAGGGAATTAAGAGATATTGATCGTGATTGATCGTGAGAGGGAGATTACCAGTTAGATATTGATCGTGTATTTCAGAGCCAGTTAGATATTGATCGTGTATTGCAGAGGGGAGATTACCAGTTGAATTGAAGAGGGAATAGGTACCATGTTATATGTGATGTGTGTCTGCTCTGGTCTAGCTGTTGAATAAGAGTGTTATATAATCTGGTTAAGAGGTATGTGATGTCTCTCTGCTCTGGTCTAGCTGTTGAATAAGAGGTTATTTGTGATGTCTCTCTGCTCTGGTCTAGCTGTTGAATAAGAGGTTATATAATGTTATATGGTGATGTGATGTCTCCTGTCTGGTCTAGCTCTGAGTCTGGTCTAGCTGTTGAATAAGAGGTTATATAATGTTATATGTGATGTCTCTCTGCTCTGGTCTAGCTGTTGAATAAGAGGTTATATAATGTTATATGTGATGTCTCTCTGCTCTGTCTAGCTGTCTGGTCTGAGCTGGTCTAGCTGAATAAGAGGTTATATAATGTTATATGTGATGTCTCTCTGCTCTGGTCTAGCTGCTGAATAAGAGGTTATATAATGTTATATGTGATGTCTCTGCTCTGGTCTAGCTGTTGAATAAGAGGTTATTTGTGATGTCTCTCTGTTCTAGCTGTAATGTTATGTGTGTGGTTATATCTCTCTCTGCTCTGGTCTAGCTGTTGAATAAGAGGTTATATGTGATGTCTCTCTGCTCTGGTCTAGCTGTTGAATAAGAGGTTATATAATGTTATATGTGATGTCTCTCTGCTCTGGTCTAGCTGTTGAATAAGAGGTTATATAATGTTATATGTGATGTCTCTCTGCTCTGGTCTAGCTGTTGAATAAGAGGTTATATAATGTTATATGTGATGTCTCTCTGCTCTGGTCTAGCTGTTGAATAAGAGGTTATATAATGTTATATGTGATGTCTCTCTGCTCTGGTCTAGCTGTTGAATAAGAGGTTATATAATGTTATATGTGATGTCTCTCTGCTCTGGTCTAGCTGTTGAATAAGAGGTTATATGTGATGTCTCTCTGCTCTGGTCTAGCTGTTGAATAAGAGGTTATATAATGTTATATGTGATGTCTCTCTGCTCTGGTCTAGCTGTTGAATAAGAGGTTATATAATGGTATATGTGATGTCTCTCTGCTCAGTGCTCTGGTCTAGCTGTTGAATAAGAGGTTATATAATGTTATATGTGATGTCTCTCTGCTCAGTGCTCTGGTCTAGCTGTTGAATAAGAGGGTATATGTGATGTCTCTCTGCTCTGGTCTAGCTGTTGAATAAGAGGTTATATAATGGTATATGTGATGTCTCTCTGCTCTGGTCTAGCTGTTGAATAAGAGGTTATATAATGTTATATGTGATGTCTCTCTGCTCAGTGCTCTGGTCAAGCTGCTGAATAAGTCTATCGAGGGAACGGCTGATGATGATGAGGAAGGTGTCACACCAGACACTGCCATCCGCTCTGGACTGGAACTACTGAAGGTATGGATGGAGGGATGAAGAGAGAGAGGGAGACTGAAGGTATGGATGGAGGGATGAAGAGAGAGATGGGATGAAGAGAGGGGATGGAGGGATGAAGAGAGAGGGATGGAGGGATGAAGAGAGGGGATGGAGGGATGAAGAGAGAGAGGGAGGATGGAGGGATGAAGAGAGAGGGAGGATGGAGGGATGAAGAGAGAGGGAGGATGGAGGGATGAAGAGAGAGAGGGGATGGAGGGATGAGGAGAGAGAGGGGATGGAGGGATGAAGAGAGAGAGAGGGATGGAGGGATGAAGAGAGAGAGAGGGATGGAGGGATGAAGAGAGAGAGAGGGGATGGAGGGATGAAGAGAGAGAGGGAGGATGGAGGGATGAAGAGAGAGAGAGGATGGAGGGATGAAGAGAGAGGGGATGGAGGGATGAAGAAAGAGAGAGGGGATGGAGGAGAGAGGGGATGGAGGGATGAAGAAAGAGAGAGGGAGGGAGGAGGAGAGAGGGAGAGAGAGGGGATGGAGGGATGAAGAAAGAGAGAGAGAGAGAGAGAGAGAGGGGATGGAGGGATGAGGAGAGAGAGGGGATGGAGGGATGAAGAGGGAGAGAGAGAGAGGGGATGGAGGGATGAAGAGGGAGAGAGAGAGAGGGGATGGAGGGATGAAGAGGGAGAGAGAGAGAGGGGATGGAGGGATGAAGAGGGAGAGAGAGAGAGGGGATGGAGGGATGAAGAGAGAGGGGATGGAGGGATGAAGAGAGAGAGGGATGATGGAGGGATGAAGAGAGAGCGGGAGGATCGAGGGATGAAGAGAGAGAGAGGATGGAGGGATGAAGAGAGAGGGGATGGAGGGATGAAGAGGGAGAGAGAGAGAGGGGATGGAGGGATGAAGAGAGAGGGGATGGAGGGATGAAGAGAGAGAGGGAGGATGGAGGGATGAAGAGAGAGCGGGAGGATCGAGGGATGAAGAGAGAGAGAGGATGGAGGGATGAAGAGAGAGGGGATGGAGGGATGAAGAAAGAGAGAGGATGGAGGGATGAGGGAGAAGAAAGAGAGAGAGAGGGGATGGAGGGATGAAGGAGAGCGGAGGGATGGAGGGATGAAGAGAGGGATGGAGGGATGAAAGAGAGAGGGGATGGAGGGATGAGAAGAGAGAGGGGATGGAGGGATGAAGAGAGAGGGGGATGGAGGGATGAAGAGAGAGGGGGGATGGAGGGATGAAGAGAGAGGGGGATGGAGGGATGAAGAGAGAGAGGGGATGGAGGGATGAAGAGAGAGGGGGATGGAGGGATGAAGAGAGAGGGGGATGGAGGGATGAGGAGAGAGGGGATGGAGGGATGAGGAGAGAGGGGATGGAGGGATGAGGAGAGAGGGGATGGAGGGATGAAGAGAGAGAGGGGATGGAGGGATGAAGAGAGAGAGGGATGGAGGGATGAAGAAAGAGAGAGAGGGGATGGAGGGATGAGGAGAGAGGGGATGGAGGGATGAAGAGAGGGAGAGAGAGAGGGATGGAGGGATGAGGAGAGAGGGGATGGAGGGATGAAGAGAGAGAGAGAGAGGGGGGCGAGAGGGAGGGAGGAGGGGACCGTGGATGAATGGACAGAGTAACTTTTTCTTGTCTTCCTCCTCTCTTCCTCCTTCTCCACGCCCTTTCCTCCTCCTCTTCCTCCTCTCCTCCTCCTCCCTTCTCCTCTTCTCCTCCTCTCCTCTTCCTCCTCTTCTCCTCTCTCCTCCTCCTCTTCTCCTCCTCTCCTCTTCCTCTCCTCCTCTCCTCTTCCTCCTCTTCTTCTCTCCTCCTCCTCTTCCTCCTCTCCTCCAGGTTCTGTCCTTCACCCACCCCACAGCGTTCCACTCTGCTGAGACGTATGAGTCTCTGCTTCAGTGTCTGAAGATGGAGGATGACAAGGTGGCCGAGGCGGCCATTCAGATCTTCAGGAACACCGGACAGAAAATAGAGACCGAACTACAGCAGATACGATCGTAAGAGAGGCAGGGAGGGAGGGAGGGGGAGGCAGAGAGGGGGAGGGGGGGAGGGGAAGGGAGGGAGGGGGAGGGTGGGAGGGTGGGAGAGAGGGGGGAGGGAGGGAGGGGGAGGGAGAGACAGGGAGGGAGGGATAGAGGGGGAGGCAGGGTGGGAGGGAGGGAGAGACAGGGAGGGAGGGAGAGAGGGGGAGGGAGGGGGAGAGACAGGGAGGGAGGGAGGGAGGGAGAGACAGGGAGGGAGGGAGGGAGGAGGGAGGGAGGGAGGGAGGGAGGGGAGGCAGGGGGGAGGGAGGGAGGGAGGCAGGGTGGGAGGGAGGGAGAGGGGGAGGGAGGGGGGAGGGAGAGACTGGGTGGATAGCTAATGTAATGGGTAAAGGGTCCATGACTGTAGTCAGTCTGTTAACCTCCTCTCCTCCCTGTAGTCAGTCTGTTAAGCTCCTCTCCTCCCTGTAGTCAGTCTGTTAACCTCCTCTCCTCCCTGTAGTCAGTCTGTTAATCTCCTCCCTCCCTGTAGTCAGTCTGTTAACCTCCTCTCCTTCCTTCCTGTAGTCAGTCTGTTAATCTCCTCTCCTCCCTGTAGTCAGTCTGTTAACCTCCTCTCCTTCCTCCCTGTAGTCAGTCTGTTAACCTCCTCTCCCTCCCTGTAGTCAGTCTGTTAACCTCCTCTCCTTCCTCCCTGTAGTCAGTCTGTTAACCTCCTCTCCTCCTCCCTGTAGTCAGTCTGTTAACCTCTCTCCTTCCTCCCTGTAGTCAGTCTGTTAACCTCCTCTCCTCCCTCCCTGTAGTCAGTCTGTTATTCTCCTCTCCTCCCTGTAGTCAGTCTGTTAACCTCCTCTCCTCCCTGTAGTCAGTCTGTTAACCTCCTCTCCTCCCTCCCTCTAGTCAGTCTGTTAACCTCCTCTCCTCCCTCCCTCTAGTCAGTCTGTTAACCTCCTCTCCCTTCCTCCCTGTAGTCAGTCTGTTAACCTCCTCTCCTTCCTCCCTGTAGTCAGTCTGTTAACCTCCTCCCTCCCTGTAGTCAGTCTGTTAACCTCCTCTCCTCCCTCCCTGTAGTCAGTCTGTTAACCTCCTCTCCATCCTTCCTGTAGTCAGTCTGTTAACTTCCTCTCCTTCCTTCCTGTAGTCAGTCTTTTAACCTCCTCTCCTCTCCTCCCTGTAGTCTGTCTGTTAACCTCCTCTCCTCCCTGTAGTCAGTCTGTTAACCTCCTCTCCTCCCTCCCTGTAGTCAGTCTGTTAACCTCCTCTCCTCCCTCCCTGTAGTCAGTCTGTTAACCTCCTCTCCTCCCTGTAGTCAGTCTGTTAACCTCCTCTCCTCCCTGTAGTCAGTCTGTTAAGCTCCTCTCCTCCCTGTAGTCAGTCTGTTAACCTCCTCTCCTCCCTGTAGTCAGTCTGTTAACCTCCTCTCCTCCCTCCCTGTAGTCAGTCTGTTAACCTCCTCTCCTCCCTGTAGTCAGTCTGTTAATCTCCTCTCCTCCCTGTAGTCAGTCTGTTAACCTCCTCTCCTTCCTTCCTGTAGTCAGTCTGTTAACCTCCTCTCCTCTCCTCCCTGTAGTCAGTCTGTTAACCTCCTCTCCTTCCTCCCTGTAGTCAGTCTGTTAACCTCCTCTCCTCCCTGTAGTCAGTCTGTTAACCTCCTCTCCTTCCTCCCTGTAGTCAGTCTGTTAACCTCCTCTCCTCCCTCCCTGTAGTCAGTCTGTTATTCTCCTCTCCTCCCTGTAGTCAGTCTGTTAACCTCCTCTCCTCCCTGTAGTCAGTCTGTTAACCTCCTCTCCTCCCTGTAGTCAGTCTGTTAACCTCCTCTCCTCCCTCCCTCCCTCTAGTCAGTCTGTTAACCTCCTCTCCTTCCTTCCTGTAGTCAGTCTGTTAACTTCCCTTCCTCCCTGTAGTCAGTCTGTTAACCTTCCCTCCTGTAGTCAGTCTGTTAACCTCCTCTCCTCCCCTCCCTGTAGTCAGTCTGTTAACCTCCTCTCCATCCTTCCTGTAGTCAGTCTGTTAACTTCCTCTCCTTCCTTCCTGTAGTCAGTCTGTTAACCTCCTCTCCTCCCTCCCTGTAGTCAGTCTGTTAATCTCCTCTCCATCCTTCCTGTAGTCAGTCTGTTAACCTCCTCTCCTTCCTTCCTGTAGTCAGTCTTTTAACCTCCTCTCCTCTCCTCCCTGTAGTCTGTCTGTTAACCTCCTCTCCTCCCTGTAGTCAGTCTGTTAACCTCCTCTCCTCCTCCCTGTAGTCAGTCTGTTAACCTCCTCTCCTCCTCCCTGTAGTCAGTCTGTTAACCTCCTCTCCTCCCTGTAGTCAGTCTGTTAACCTCCCTCCTCCTCCCTGTAGTCAGTCTGTTAACCTCCTCTCCTTCCTCCCTGTAGTCAGTCTGTTAACCTCCTCTCCTCCCCCTGTAGTCAGTCTGTTAACCTCCTCCTCCTCCCTGTAGTCAGTCTGTTAACCTCCTCTCCTCCCTCCCTGTAGTCAGTCTGTTAACCTCCTCTCCTCTCCTCCCTGTAGTCAGTCTGTTAACCTCCCCTCCTCCCTGTAGTCAGTCTGTTAACCTCCTCTCCTCCCTCCCTGTAGTCAGTCTTAACCTCCTCTCCTCCCTGTAGTCAGTCTGTTAACCTCCCCTCCTCCCTGTAGTCAGTCTGTTAACCTCCTCTCCTCCCTCCCTGTAGTCAGTCTGTTAACCTCCTCTCCTCCCCTGTAGTCAGTCTGTTAACCTCCTCTCCTCCCTCCCTGTAGTCAGTCTGTTAACCTCCTCTCCTCCCTCCCTGTAGTCAGTCTGTTAACCTCCTCTCCTCCCTGTAGTCAGTCTGTTAACCTCCTCTCCTCCCTCCCTGTAGTCAGTCTGTTAACCTCCTCTCCTCTCCTGTAGTCAGTCTGTTAACCTCCTCTCCTCCCTGTAGTCAGTCTGTTAACCTCCTCTCCTCCCTCCCTGTAGTCAGTCTGTTAACCTCCTCTCCTCCCTGTAGTCAGTCTGTTAACCTCCTCTCCTCCCTGTAGTCAGTCTGTTAACCTCCTCTCCTCCCTCCCTGTAGTCAGTCTGTTAACCTCCTCTCCTCCCTGTAGTCAGTCTGTTAACCTCCTCTCCTCTCCTCCCTGTAGTCAGTCTGTTAACCTCCCCTCTCCTCCCTGTAGTCAGTCTGTTAACCTCCTCTCCTCCCTGTAGTCAGTCTGTTAACCTCCTCCCTCCCTCCCTGTAGTCAGTCTGTTAACCTCCTCTCCCCCTGTAGTCAGTCTGTTAACCTCCTCTCCTCCCTCCCTGTAGTCAGTCTGTTAACCTCCTCTCCTCCCTGTAGTCAGTCTGTTAACCTCCTCTCCTCCCTCCCCTGTAGTCAGTCTGTTAACCTCCCCTCTCCTCCCTCCCTGTAGTCAGTCTGTTAATCTCCTCTCCTCCTCCCTGTAGTCAGTCTGTTAACCTCCTCTCCTCCCTGTAGTCAGTCTGTTAACCTCCTCTCTCCCTGTAGTCAGTCTGTTAAGCTCCTCTCCTCCCTGTAGTCAGTCTGTTAACCTCCTCTCCTCCCTGTAGTCAGTCTGTTAACCTCCTCTCCTCCTCCCCAGTCAGTCTGTTAACCTCCTCTCCTCCCTCCCTGTAGTCAGTCTGTTAACCTCCTCTCCTCCCTCCCTGTAGTCAGTCTGTTAACCTCCTCTCCTCTCCTCCCTGTAGTCAGTCTGTTAACCTCCTCTCCTCCCTGTAGTCAGTCTGTTAACCTCCTCTCCTCCCTGTAGTCAGTCTGTTAACCTCCTCTCCTCCCTGTAGTCAGTCTGTTAACCTCCTCTCCTCCCTCCCTGTAGTCAGTCTGTTAACCTCCTCTCCCCCCTGTAGTCAGTCTGTTAACCTCCTCTCCTCCCTCCTGTAGTCAGTCTGTTAACCTCCTCTCCTCTCCTCCCCTGTAGTCAGTCTGTTAACCTCCTCTCCTCCCTGTAGTCAGTCTGTTAACCTCCTCTCCTCCCTGTAGTCAGTCTGTTAACCTCCTCTCCTCCCTCCCTGTAGTCAGTCTGTTAACCTCCTCTCCTCCCTCCCTCCTCTGTAGTCAGTCTGTTAACCTCCTCTCCTCCCTCCCTGTAGTCAGTCTGTTAACCTCCTCTCCTCCCTCCCTGTAGTCAGTCTGTTAACCTCCTCTCCTCCCTGTAGTCAGTCTGTTAACCTCCTCTCCTCCCTGTAGTCAGTCTGTTAACCTCCTCTCCTCCCTGTAGTCAGTCTGTTAACCTCCTCTCCTCCCTGTAGTCAGTCTGTTAACCTCCTCCCTCTCCTCCCTGTAGTCAGTCTGTTAACCTCCTCTCCTCCCTCCCTAGTCAGTCTGTTAACCTCCTCTCCTCCCTGTAGTCAGTCTGTTAACCTCCTCTCCTCCCTCCCTGTAGTCAGTCTGTTAACCTCCTCTCCTCCCTGTAGTCAGTCTGTTAACCTCCTCTCCTCCCTGTAGTCAGTCTGTTAACCTCCTCTCCTCCCCCTGTAGTCAGTCTTAACCTCCTCTCCTCCCTGTAGTCAGTCTGTTAACCTCATCTCCTCCCTCCCTGTAGTCAGTCTGTTAACCTCCTCTCCTCCCTGTAGTCAGTCTGTTAACCTCCCCTCCTCCCTGTAGTCAGTCTGTTAACCTCCTCTCTCCCTGTAGTCAGTCTCCTCCCTGTAGTCAGTCTGTTAACCTCCTCTCCCTCCCTGTAGTCAGTCTGTTAACCTCCTCTCCTCCCTGTAGTCAGTCTGTTAACCTCCTCTCCTCCCTGTAGTCAGTCTGTTAACCTCCTCTCCTCCCTGTAGTCAGTCTGTTAACCTCCTCTCCCCCTGTAGTCAGTCTGTTAACCTCCTCTCCCCCCTGTAGTCAGTCTGTTAACCTCCTCTCCCCCCCTGTAGTCAGTCTGTTATTCTCCTCTCCCCCTGTAGTCAGTCTGTTAACCTCCTCTCCTCCCTGTAGTCAGTCTGTTAACCTCCTCTCCTCCTCCCTGTAGTCAGTCTGTTAACCTCCTCTCCTCCCTCCCTGTAGTCAGTCTGTTAACCTCCTCTCCTCCCTGTAGTCAGTCTGTTATTCTCCTCTCCTCCCTGTAGTCAGTCTGTTAACCTCCTCTCCTCCCTGTAGTCAGTCTGTTAACCTCCTCTCCTCCCTGTAGTCAGTCTGTTAACCTCCTCTCCCCCCCCAGGACCCTGATCCCAGTCCTTCATCAGAAGGCTAAACGTGGGACCCCCCACCAGGCCAAACAGGCTGTCCACTGTATCCACGCCATCTTCTGTAACAAGGAGGTCCAGCTGGCGCAGATCTTTGAGGTAGCACACACACACACACACACACACACACACACACACACACACACACACACACACACACACACACACACACACACACACACACACACACACACACACACACACACACACACACACACACACACACACACACACACACACACAGAGAGAGAGTAGGGCTTTGCTGCTCGGTGATACTAAAGTGCCAATAGAAAAGTCTTGTATTTGGTTACTAAATACTCTGTCAAAGTGGGAGGTAAAAAATATATTGATTATTAGATAAACATTCACCCTCCCTGAGTCAATACATGTTAAGATACGATCAAATCAATACAGTCCATCTTTAATTATACCACATAGGACCAAAACATTACCTCATCCAATATATCAATTGTCAATTATAGACACTCCCATCTCAAATACATCCTCCTGGACAAGATCTGAGAAGACACTGAGCCTCCTAGGTCCTAGGTCATATACTAGGTCAAGATAAGGGCAACCACAGAGGGGACATACAACACTGAGCCTCCTCGGTCCTAGGTCATATACTAGGTCAAGATAAGGGCAAAGTCAGAGGTGACAGACAATAGTGAGCCTCCTAGGTCATAGGTCATATACTCGATCAAGATAAGGGCAACCTCATACAATAGTGAGCCTCCTAGGTCATAGGTCATATACTAGGTCAAGTCGCTCTGGATAAGAGCTGCAACAAATGACTTAAATGAAAATGCCTACAATAGTGAGCCTCCTAGGTCATAGGTCATATACTAGGTCAAGATAATAAGGGCAACCTCAGATGAGACATACAATAGTGAGCCTCCTAGGTCATAGGTCATATACTAGGTCAAGATAAGGGCAACCTCAGAGGAGACATACAATAGTGAGCCTCCTAGGTCATAGGTCATATACTCGATCAAGATAAGGGCAACCTCAGAGGAGACATACAATAGTGAGCCTCCTAGGTCATAGGTCATATACTAGGTCAAGATAATAAGGGGCAACCTCAGAGGAGACATACAATAGTGAGCCTCCTAGGTCATAGGTCATATACTGGGTCAAGATAATAAGGGCAACCTCAGAGGAGACATACAATAGTGAGCCTCCTAGGTCATAGGTCATATACTAGGTCAAGATAAGGGCAACCTCAGAGGAGACATACAATAGTGAGCCTCCTAGGTCATAGGTCATATACTCGATCAAGATAAGGGCAACCTCAGAGGAGACATACAATAGTGAGCCTCCTAGGTCATAGGTCATATACTAAGTCAAGATAATAAGGGCAACCTCAGAGGAGACATACAATAGTGAGCCTCTAGGTCATAGGTCATATACTAGGTCAAGATAATAAGGGCAACCTCAGAGGAGACATACAATAGTGAGCCTCCTAGGTCATAGGTCATATACTAGGTCAAGATAAGGAGCAACCTCAGGTCATAGGTCAGACATACAATAGTGAGCCTCCTCATAGGTCATATACTAGGTCAAGATAAGGGCAACCTCAGAGGAGACATACAATAGTGAGCCTCCTAGGTCAAGGTCATAATATCAGATAAGGCAACCTCAGAGAGACATACAATAGTGAGCCTCCTAGGTCATAGGTCATATACTAGGTCAAGATAATAAAGGGCAACCTCAGAGGAGACATACAATAGTTCCTAGACACATTCCCAGAGGAGACATACAATAGTGAGCCTCCTAGGTCATAGGTCATATACTCGATCCAACCTCCATACAATAGTGAGCCCCTTCTGGTCATATTCTTCAACCTCAGAGGAGACATCAATAGTGAGCCTCCTAGGTCATAGGTTTAACAGACACAGAGGAGACATTGACATTCCCAGAAGAAGAGGAACCTCCATTCTGTCCTCCCCCCCTTCTGATATTCTTCATAGCCACACGGTTTAACAGACACATTGACTCCCCCTCTCTGGGCCCCTAGTGACTAAACCCGAGCAGAGAAGAAGGGATAACTGCAAACAGTATTATCCAAAAGAAATCATCCTCATGACAAATATCCCACATAAGCATTATTATATAAATAAAACATCTTATTTATCAATCACTAATTCTGATTCTGCCCCAACAGTCTCTAAGAGCTTTTAAACACCTGGATTGTAAATGATTAGCCCAGGTATAATTCTTCAAGCTCTGTCAAGTTGTTGGGGGATCATGGCTAGGATGGCCATTTAAGTCTTTCCATAGATTTACAATCAGATTTAAGTCTAAACTGTAACTCGGCAACTCAGGAACAGTCAGTGTCTTATTGCTAAGCAACTCCAGTGTAGATTTGGTTTTGTAAGTTATTGTCCTGCTGAAAGGTGAATTCCCAGTGTCTGGTATAAAAAAGCAGACTGAACCAGGTTTTCCTCTAGGATTTTGCCTGTTCTTAGCTCCAACCCGTATCTTTTTATCCTGAACAACTCCCTAGTCCTTGCCGATGACAAGAATACCCATACCATGATGCAGCCACTACCATGCTTGAAAATAAGGAGGCAGTTACTCAGTGATGTGTTGGATTTGCCCCAAACACCCTCTCTCCTCTCCCCCAGCCTCTCTCCTCTCCCCCAGCCTCTCTCCTCTCCCCCAGCCTCTCTCCTCTCCCCCAGCCTCTCTCCTCTCGCCTCTCTCCTCTCCCCCAGCCTCTCTCCTCTCCCCCAGCCTCTCTCCTCTCCCCAGCCTCTCTCCTCTCCCCCCCAGCCTCTCTCCCTCTCCTCCTCTCCCCCTCTCTCCTCTCCCCCTCTCTCCTCTCCCCCAGCCACTCTCTCTCCCCCCTCTCTCTCTCCCCCAGCCACTCTCTCTCTCCCCCTCTCTCTCTCTCTCTCCCCCAGCCTCTCCTTCTCTCCCCCTCTCTCTCTCTCTCTCTCTCCCCCAGCCTCTCCTTCTCTCCCCCAGCCTCTCTCTCTCTCCCCCAGCCTCTCTCCTCTCCCCCAGGCTCTGTGGTGGCTGCATCATGGTATGGGTATGCTTGTCATCGGCAAGAACTAGGGAGTTGTTCAGGATAAAAGATCGGGTTGGAGCTAAGAACAGGCAAAATCCTAGAGGAAAACCTGGTTCAGCCTGCTCTCTCTCTCTCTCTCTCCCTCCCAGCCTCTCTCTCTACCCAGCCTCTCTCTCTCTCTCCTCCTCCCAGCCTCTCTCTCTCTCCTCCCAGCCTCTCTCTCTCTCTCCTCCCAGCCTCTCTCTCTCTCTCCCCCAGCCTCTCTCTCTCCCCCCAGCCTCTCTCTCTCCCCCCAGCCTCTCTCTCTCCCCAGCCTCTCTCTCTCCCCCCAGCCTCTCTCTCTCCCCCAGCCTCTCTCTCCCCCCAGCCTCTCTCTCCCTAGCCTCTCTCCTCTCCCCCAGCCTCTCTCTCTCTAACCGCCTCTCTCCTCTCCCCCAGCCTCTCTCTCTCTAACCACCTCTCTCCTCTCCCCCAGCCTCTCTCTCTCTAACCCAGCCTCTCTCTCTCTAACCACCTCTCTCCTCTCCCTCCTCCTCTCTCCTCTCCCCCTGCCTCTCTCTCTCCTCTCCCCCCAGCCTCTCTCTCTCCTCTCCCCCAGCCTCTCTCTCTCCTCTCCCCAGCCTCTCTCTCTCTAACCACCTCTCTCCTCTCCCCCTGCCTCTCTCTCTCCTCTCCCGTAGCCTCTCTCTCTCCCCCCTCTCTCTCCCCCAGCCTCTCTCCCCAGCCTCTCTCTCTCTAACCCAGCCTCTCTCTCTCCACCTGCTTCCTCTCCCCCAGCCTCTCTCTCTCTAACCGCCTCTCTCTCCCCCAGCCTCTCTCTCTAACCACCTCTCTCCTCTCCCCCAGCCTCTCTCTCTCTAACCCAGCCTCTCTCTCTCTAACCACCTCTCTCCTCTCCCCCTGCCTCTCTCTCTCTCTCCCCTGCCTCTCTCTCTCCTCTCTCCCCCAGCCTCTCTCTCTCCCTCTCCCCCAGCCTCTCTCTCTCTAACCACCTCTCTCCTCTCCCCCCTCTCTCTCTCCTCTCTCCCGTAGCCTCTCTCTCTCCCCCTCTCTCTCTCCCCAGCCTCTCTCTCTCTAACCCAGCCTCTCTCTCTCTAACCACCTCTCTCCTCTCCCCCAGCCTCTCTCTCTCTAACCACCTCTCTCCTCTCCCCCAGCCTCTCTCTCTAACCACCTCTCCTCTCTCCCCCAGCCTCCCTCTAACATCCTCTCCCCCAGCCTCTCTCTCTAACCACCTCTCTCCTCTCCCCCAGCCTCTCTCTCTCTAACATCCTCTCTCCCAGCCTCTCCTAACCACCTCTCCTCTCCCCCCAGCCTCTCTTTCTAACCACCTCTCTCCTCTCCCCCAGCCTCTCCCCAGCCTCTCTCCTCTCCCCCAACCGCCTCTCTCTCTAACCTCTCTCTCTAACCACCTCTCTCTAACCACCTCTCTCTCTCCCCCCAGCCTCTCTCTCTCTAACCACCTCTCTCTAACCACCTCTCTCCTCTCCCCCAGCCTCTCTCTCTAACCACCTCTCTCCTCTCCCCCAGCCTCTCTCTCTCTCTAACCACCTCTCTCTAACCACCTCTCTCCTCTCCCCCAGCCTCTCTCTCGTAGTCTGAATGCTGACGTCCCAGAACAGTTGATAACCCCCCTGGTCAGTCTGGGTCATATCTCTCTACTGGCTCCAGATCAGTTTGCCTCCCCCATGAAGGCCATCGTGGCCAACTTCATCGTCAAGGACCTGCTCATGAACGACAGGGTGGGTTTTGGGAGCGAAGACACACACACACACACACACACACACACACACACACACACACACACACACACACACACACACACACACACACACACACACACACACACACACACACACACACACACACACACACACACACTGATCATTAATACACACACACACACACTGATCATTAATACACACACACACACACACACACACACACACACACTGATCATTAATACACACACACACACACACACACACACACACACACACACACACTGATCATTAATACACACACACACACACACACTGATCATTAATACACACACACACACACACACACACACACACACACACACACACACACACACACACACACACACACACACACACACACACACACACACACACTGATCATTAATACACACACACACACTGATCATTAATACACACACACACACTGATCATTAATACACACACACACACACACACACACACACACACACACACACACACACACACACACACACACACACACACACACACACACACACACACACAACACACACACACACACACACTGATCATTAATACACACACACACACACACTGATCATTAATACACACACACACACACACTGATCATTAATACACGCACTGACACACCTACACACACACCTACACACACACACCTACACACACACACACACCCTACACACACATAAATCCATGTATCTACACACCGACGCTAGTGCTTGGGTCACCTAAAGACACAGGGATTGTAGAGAGGGTCACCTAAAGACACAGGGGTTGTAGAGAGTCACCTAAAGACACAGGGGTTGTAGAGAGGGTCACTGCTAGCGCTTGGGTCACCTAAAGACACAGGGATTGTAGAGAGGGTCACTGCTAGCGCTTGGGTCACCTAAAGACACAGGGGTTGTAGAGAGGGTCACTGCTAGCGCTTGGGTCACCTAAAGACACAGGGGTTGTAGAGAGGGTCACTGCTAGTGCGTGGGTATGTAATGTATATATATATATAATAAAGAGGGAATGTGCTGCTCGTGCTTCACCATCTTGTGTCTCCAGTCTGTAGGAAACAAAAATGGGAAGCTGTGGACATCTGACGAAGAAGTTTCTCCTGAGGTGCTGGCTAAGGTAACTACACCCTACATATCTCCTCCTAACTACACTCTCCTGAGGTAACTACACCCTACATATCTCCTCCTAACTACACTCTCCTGAGGTAACTACACCCTACATATCTCCTCCTAACTACACTCTCCTGAGGTAACTACACCCTACATATCTCCTCCTAACTACACTCTCCTGAGGTAACTACACCCTACATATCTCCTCCTAACTACACTCTCCTGAGGTAACTACACCCTACATATCTCCTCCTAACTACACTCTCCTGAGGTAACTACACCCTACATATCTCCTCCTAACTACACTCTCCTGAGGTAACTACACCCTACATATCTCCTCCTAACTACACTCTCCTGAGGTAACTACACCCTGCATATCTCCTCCTAACTACACTCTCCTGAGGTAACTACACTCTCTACATATCTCCTCCTAACTACACTCTCCTGAGGTAACTACACCCTACATATCCCTCCTAACCACACTCTCTCTACTCCTCCTCCTAACTACACTCTCCTGAGGTAACTACACCCTACATATCTCCTCCTAACTACACTCTCCTGAGGTAACTACACCCTACATATCTCCTCCTAACTACACTCTCCTGAGGTAACTACACCCTACATATCTCCTCCTAACTACACTCTCCTGAGGTAACTACACCCTACATATCTCCTCCTAACTACACTCTCCTGAGGTAACTACACCCTACATATCTCCTCCTAACTACACTCTCCTGAGGTAACTACACCCTACATATCTCCTCCTAACTACACTCTCCTGAGGTAACTACACCCTACATATCTCCTCCTAACTACACTCTCCTGAGGTAACTACACCCTACATATCTCCTCCTAACTACACTCTCCTGAGGTAACTACACTCTACATATCTCCTCCTAACTACACTCTCTGTCCCTCGCATATCTCCTCCTCTCTCTTTCTGTCCCTCGCCTCCTCCTCCTCTTTCTGTCCCTCGCTCCTCCTCCTCTCTCTCTGTCTGTCCTCGCTCTCCTCCTCTCTCTTCTGTCCCTCGCTCTCCTCCTCTCTCTTTCTGTCCCTCGCTCTCCTCCTCTCTCTTTCTGTCCCTCGCTCTCCTCCTCTCTCTCTGTCCCTCGCTCTCCTCCTCGATCTCTGTCCCTCGCTCTCCTCCTCGATCTCTTTCTGTCCCTCGCTCTCCTCCTCTCTTTTCTGTCCCTCGCTCTCCTCCTCTCTCTTCTGTCCCCTCGCTCTCCTCCTCGATCTCTCTGTCCCTCGCTCTCCTCCTCGATCTCTCTGTCCCTCGCTCTCCTCCTCCTCGATCTCTCTGTCCCTCGCTCTCCTCCTCTCTCTGTCCTCGCTCCCTCGCCTCGCTCCCTCCCTCTCTCTCTTTCTGTCCCTCGCTCTCCTCCTCTATCTTTCTGACCCTTGCTCTCTGTCTCTCGCTCTCCGCCTCGCTCTCTGTCCCTCGCTCTCTCTGTCCCTTGCTCTCCTCTCTCTTTCTGTGCCTTGCTCTTTGTCCCTCGCTCTCGCTCTTTCTGTCCCTCGCTCTCCTCTCTCTTTCTGTCCCTCGCTCTCCTCTCTCTTTCTGTCCCTCGCTCTCCTCCTCTCTCTTTCTGTCCCTCGCTCTCCTCTCTCTTTGTCCCTTGCTCTCCTCCTCTCTCTCTCTGTCCCTTGCTCTCCTCCTCTCTCTGTCCCCTCTGTCCCTTGCCTCTCCTCTCTCTGTCCCTCGCTCTCCTCTCTCTCTGTCCCTCGCTCTCCTCTCTCTCTGTCCCTCGCTCTCCTCTCTCTCTGTCCCTCGCTCTCCTCCTGTCTCTCTCTGTCCCTCGCTCTCCTCTACCTCTCTCTTTTCTAATACTTTCCCCCCACACAGGTCCCCAGTGGGACTCAAACCTATAACCCTGGCAATTTCAAGCACTGTGCTCTACCAACTGAGTTGCTCTCCTCCCCCTTTCTCTGTCCTCCCTCTCTCCGTCTCTCCTCCCCAGGTGCAGGCCATTAAGCTGTTGGTGCGTTGGCTCCTCGGTATGAAGAACAACCAGTCTAAATCGGCCAACTCCACCCTCCGACTGCTGTCCGCCATGCTGGTCTCGGAGGGAGACCTCACAGAACAGAAAAAGATCAGGTATGTGGAGGTCAGAGGTCAACAACGCTGGTCTGAGAGGGAGACCTCACAGAACAGAAGATCAGGTATGTAGAGGTCAGAGGTCAGACTGCTGTCCGCCATGCTGGTCTCGGAGGGAGACCTCACAGAACAGAAGAAGATCAGGTATGTGGAGGTCAGAGGTCAGACTGCTGTCAGCCATGCTGGTCTCAGAGGGAGATCTCTGGGTCAGGTGTTGAAGGTTAGGGATTAGAGGTCGTTGGTTGAGCGGTCAGGCTAACTGCGTTTTGGGGGGGGGGGGGGTGTAGGTTACAAAATAGTCATTCATGCTCATGACTCACATCTCTTCCTCCTCTTCCTCCTCTTCCTCCCGCAGTAAGTCAGACATGTCTCGTCTGCGTCTGGCAGCAGGAGGAGCCATCATGAAACTGGCCCAGGAACCGGTTTACCATGACATCATCACACCGGAACAGTTCCAGCTCTGTGGGCTGGTCATCAACGTAAGACTGTCTGTCGGGGTGGGACTTTAGGACACGTTTCTGTCAGGGTGGGCTGGTCATCAACGTAAGACTGTCTGTCGGGGTGGGACTTTAGGACACGTCTCTGTCAGGGTGGGCTGGTTATCAATGTAAGACTGTCTGTCGGGTGGGACTTTAGGACACGTTTCTGTCAGGGTGGGACTTTAGGACACGTTTCTGTCGGGGTGGGACTTTAGGACACGTTTCTGTCAGGGTGCGACTTTAGGACACGTTTCTGTCAGGGTGGGCTGGTTATCAACGTAAGACTGTCTGTCGGGGTGGGACTTTAGGACACGTTTCTGTCGGGGTGGGACTTTAGGACACGTTTCTGTCGGGGTGGGACTTTAGGACACGTTTCTGTCAGGGTGGGACTTTAGGACACGTTTCTGTCAGGGTGGGCTGGTTATCAACGTAAGACTGTCTGTCGGGGTGGGACTTTAGGACACGTTTCTGTCGGGGTGGGACTTTAGGACACGTTTCTGTCGGGGTGGGACTTTAGGACACGTCTCTGTCGGGGTGGGACTTTAGGACACGTTTTCTGTCGGGGTGGGACTTTAGGACACGTTTCTGTCAGGGTGGGACTTTAGGACACGTCTCTGTCAGGGTGGGCTGGTTATCAACGTAAGACTGTCTGTCGGGGTGGGACTTTAGGACACGTTTCTGTCAGGGTGGGACTTTAGGACACGTTTCTGTCAGGGTGGGATGTTAGGACACGTTTGTGTCAGGGTGGGACTTTAGGACATGTTTCTGTCAGACTGTCTGTCAGGGTGGGCTGGTTATCAACGTAAGACTGTCTGTCGGGGTGGGACTTTAGGACACGTTTCTGTCAGGGTGGGACTTTAGGACATGTTTCTGTCAGACTGTCTGTCAGGGTGGGACTTTAGGACATGTTTCTGTCAGACTATCTGTCAGGGTGGGACTTTAGGACACGTTTCTGTCAGGGTGGGTCTTTAGGACACGTTTCTGTCAGGGTGGGCTGGTTATCAACGTAAGACTGTCTGTCGGGGTGGGACTTTAGGACACGTTTCTGTCGGGGTGGGACTTTAGGACACGTTTCTGTCGGGGTGGGACTTTAGGACACGTTTCTGTCGGGGTGGGACTTTAGGACACGTTTCTGTCGGGGTGGGACTTTAGGACACGTTCCTGTCGGGGTGGGACTTTAGGACACGTTTCTGTCGGGGTGGGACTTTAGGACACGTTTCTGTCGGGGTGGGACTTTAGGACACATTTCTGTCAGGGTGGGACTTTAGGACACGTTTCTGTCAGGGTGGGACTTTAGGACACGTTTCTGTCAGGGTGGGACTTTAGGACACGTTTCTGTCAGGGTGGGACTTTAGCACACGTTTCTGTCAGACTGTCTGTCAGGGTGGGACTTTAGGACACGTTTCTGTCAGGGTGGGACTTTAGGACACGTTTCTGTCAGACTGTCAGGGTGGAACTTTAAGGACACGTTTCTGTCAGGGTGGAACTTTAGGAAACGTTTCTGTCGGGGTGGGACTTCAAGGGACTTAAAGTGTTCTGTCCTTGTTGTTGAAGTGTTCTGTCCTTGTTGTTGAAGTGTTCTGTCCTTGTTGTTGAAGTGTTCTGTCCTTGTTGTTGAAGTGTTCTGTCCTTGTTGTTGAAGTGTTCTGTCCTTGTTGTTGAAGTGTTCTGTCCTTGTTGTTGAAGTGTTCTGTCCTTGTTGTTGAAGTGTTCTGTCCTTGTTGTTGAAGTGTTCTGTCCTTGTTGTTGAAGTGTTCTGTCCTTGTTGTTGTTGAAGTGTTCTGTCCTTGTTGTTGTTGCCGTGTTCTGTCCTTGTTCTTGTTGATGTGTTCTGTCCTTGAAGTGTTCTGTCCTTGTTGTTGGAGTGTTCTGTCCTTGTTGTTGTTGAAGTGTTCTGCCCTTGAAGTGTTCTGCCCTTGAAGTGTTCTGCCCTTGAAGTGTTCTGTCCTTGAAGTGTTCTGTCCTTGAAGTGTTCTGTCCTTGAAGTGTTCTGTCCTTGTTGTTGTTGAAGTGTTCTGTCCTTGTTGTTGTTGAAGTGTTCTGTCCTTGTTGTTGTTGAAGTGTTCTGTCCTTGTTGTTGTTGTTGATGTGTTCTGTCCTTGAAGTGTTCTGTCCTTGTTGTTGGAGTGTTCTGTCCTTGTTGTTGTTGAAGTGTTCTGTCCTTGAAGTGTTCTGTCCTTGTTGTTGTTGAAGTGTTCTGTCCTTGTTGTTGTTGAAGTGTTCTGTCCTTGTTGTTGTTGAAGTGTTCTGTCCTTGTTGTTGTTGTGTTCTGTCCTTGAAGTGTTCTGTCCTTGTTGTTGAAGTGTTCTGTCCTTGTTGTTGAAGTGTTCTGTCCTTGTTGTTGAAGTGTTCTGTCCTTGTTGTTGAAGTGTTCTGTCCTTGTTGTTGTTGACGTGTTCTGTCCTTGTTGTTGTTGACGTGTTCTGTCCTTGTTGTTGTTGTGTTCTGTCCTTGAAGTGTTCTGTCCTTGTTGTTGAAGTGTTCTGTCGTTGTTGTTGAAGTGTTCTGTCGTTGTTGTTGACGTGTTCTGTCCTTGTTGTTGTTGACGTGTTCTGTCCTTGTTGTTGTTGACGTGTTCTGTCCTTGAAGTGTTCTGTCCTTGTTGTTGGAGTGTTCTGTCCTTGTTGTTGTTGAAGTGTTCTGCCCTTGAAGTGTTCTGCCCTTGAAGTGTTCTGTCCTTGAAGTGTTCTGTCCTTGTTGTTGGAGTGTTCTGTCCTTGTTGTTGTTGAAGTGTTCTGTCCTTGTTGTTGTTGAAGTGTTCTGTCCTTGTTGTTGTTGAAGTGTTCTGTCGTTGTTGTTGTTGATGTGTTCTGTCCTTGAAGTGTTCTGTCCTTGAAGTTGAAGTGTTCTGTCCTTGTTGTTGAAGTGTTCTGTCCTTGTTGTTGAAGTGTTCTGTCCTTGTTGTTGAAGTGTTCTGTCCTTGTTGTTGAAGTGTTCTGTCCTTGTTGTTGAAGTGTTCTGTCCTTGTTGTTGAAGTGTTCTGTCCTTGTTGTTGTTGAAGTGCTCTGTCCTTGTTGTTGTTGAAGTGTTCTGTCCTTGTTGTTGTTGACGTGTTCTGTCCTTGTTGTTGTTGACGTGTTCTGTCCTTGTTGTTGTTGACGTGTTCTGTCCTTGTTGTTGTTGACGTGTTCTGTCCTTGTTGTTGTTGACGTGTTCTGTCCTTGTTGTTGACGTGTTCTGTCCTTGTTGTTGTTGACGTGTTCTGTCCTTGTTGTTGACGTGTTCTGTCCTTGTTGTTGTTGACGTGTTCTGTCCTTGTTGTTGTTGACGTGTTCTGTCCTTGTTGTTGTTGACGTGTTCTGTCCTTGTTGTTGTTGACGTGTTCTGTCCTTGTTGTTGTTGACGTGTTCTGTCCTTGTTGTTGTTGACGTGTTCTGTCCTTGTTGTTGTTGACGTGTTCTGTCCTTGTTGTTGTTGACGTGTTCTGTCCTTGTTGTTGTTGACGTGTTCTGTGGTCTCCTGCAGGATGAGTGTTACCAGGTGCGTCAGATCTTTGCCCAGAAGTTACACCTGGCTCTGGTCAAGCTGCTCCTCCCGTTAGAGTACCTGGCCGTCTTCTCGCTGTGTGCCAAAGACCCGGTCAAGGAGAGGAGGGCCCACGCCAGACAGTGTCTGCTCAAGAACATCAGTATCAGACGGGAATTCATCAACAACAACCCCCTGGCCCACGGTTAGTGAACCGGACCGTAACAATAACCCCCTGACCCACGGTTAGTGAACCGGACCGTAACAACAACCCCCTGGCCCACGGTTAGTGAACCGGACCGTAACATAACAATCCCCTGGCCCAGGGTTAGTGAACCAGACCGTAACAACAACCCCCTGGCCCAGGGTTAGTGAACCGGACCGTAACAACAACCCCCTGGCCCAGGGTTAGTGAACCAGACCGTAACAACAACCCCCTGGCCCACGGTTAGTGAACCGGACCGTAACATAACAACCCCCTGGCCCACGGTTAGTGAACCGGACCGTAACATAACAACCCCCTGGCCCAGGGTTAGTGAACCAGACCGTAACAACAACCCCCTGGCCCAGGGTTAGTGAACCGGACCGTAACAACAACCCCCTGGCCCACGGTTAGTGAACCAGACCGTAACATAACAACAACCCCCTGGCCCACGGTTAGTGAACCAGACCGTAACATAACAACCCCCTGGCCCACGGTTAGTAAACCGGACCGTAACATAACAACCCCCTGGCCCACGGTTAGTGAGCCGGACCGTAACATAACAACCCCCTGGCCCACGGTTAGTGAGCCGGACCGTAACAACAACCCCCTGGCCCAGGGTTAGTGAACCGGACCGTAACAACAACCCCCTGGCCCACGGTTAGTGAACCAGACCGTAACATAACAACCCCCTGGCCCACGGTTAGTGAACCGGACCGTAACAACAACCCCCTGGCCCACGGTTAGTGAACCGGACCGTAACAACAACCCCCTGGCCCACGGTTAGTGAACCGGACCGTAACAATAACCCCCTGACCCACGGTTAGTGAACCGGACCGTAAAACAACAACCCGCTGGCCCACGGTTAGTGAACCGGACCGTAACATGACCACACATCAACCCCCTGGCCCACGGTTAGTGAACCGGACCGTAACAACAACCCCCTGGCCCACGGTTAGTGAACCGGACCGTAACAACAAACCCCTGGCCCACGGTTAGTGAACCGGACCGTAACATAACAACCCCCTGGCCCACGGTTAGTGAACCGGACCGTAACATAACAACCCCCTGGCCCAGGGTTAGTGAACCGGACCGTAACAACAACCCCCTGGCCCACGGTTAGTGAGCCGGACCGTAACATAACAACCCCCTGGCCCACGGTTAGTGAGCCGGACCGTAACAACAACCCCTGGCCCAGGGTTAGTGAACCGGACCGTAACAACAACCCCTGGCCCACGGTTAGTGAACCAGACCGTAACATAACAACCCCTGGCCCACGGTTAGTGAACCGGACCGTAACAACAACCCCTGGCCCACGGTTAGTGAACCGGACCGTAACAACAACCCCTGGCCCACGGTTAGTGAACCGGACCGTAACAACAACCCCCTGGCCCACGGTTAGTGAACCGGACCGTAACAACAACCCCCTGGCCCACGGTTAGTGAACCGGACCGTAACAACAACCCCCTGGCCCACGGTTAGTGAACCGGACCGTAACAACAACCCCCTAGCCCAGGGTTAGTGAACCGGACCGTAACAACAACCCCCTGGCCCACGGTTAGTGAACCGGACCGTAACAACAACCCCCTGGCCCACGGTTAGTGAACCGGACCGTAACATAACCACACCCTGGCCAACGGTTAGTGAACCGGACCGTAACATAACAATCCCCTGGCCCACGGTTAGTGAACCGGACCGAACAGGACACGACTCAACCCCACTGTTAATACATCAGGACACGACTCAACCCCACGACTCAACCCCACTGTTAATACATCAGGACACGACTCAACCTCACTGTTAATACATCAGGACACGACTCAACCCCACTGTTAATACATCAGGACACGACTCAACCCCACGACTCAACCCCTCTGTTAATACATCAGGACACGACTCAACCCCACGACTCAACCCCACTGTTAATACATCAGGACACGACTCAACCCCACTGTTAATACATCAGGACACGACTCAACCTCACGACTCAACCCCACTGTTAATACATCAGGACACGACTCAACCCCGCTGTTAATACATCAGGAAACGACTCAACCTCATGACTCAACCCCACTGTTAATACATCAGGACTCGACTCAACCCCGCTGTTAATACATCAGGAAACGACTCAACCCCACTGTTAATACATCAGGACACGACTCAACCCCACGACTCAACCCCACTGTTAATACATCAGGACACGACTTAACCCCACGACTCAACCCCACTGTTAATACATCAGGACACGACTCAACCCCACTGTTAATACATCAGGACACGACTCAACCCCACAACTCAACCCCACTGTTAATACATCAGGACACGACTCAACCCCACTGTTAATACATCAGTACACGACTCAACCCCACTGTTAATACATCAGGACACGACTCAACCCCACTGTTAATACATCAGGACACGACTCAACCCCACTGTTAATACATCAGGACACGACTCAACCCCACTGTTAATACATCAGGACACGACTCAACCCCACTGTTAATACATCAGGACACGACTCAACCCCACTGTTAATACATCAGGACACGACTCAACCCCACTGTTAATACAACAGGACACGACTCAACCCCACGACTCAACCCCACTGTTAATACATCAGGACACGACTCAACCCCACTGTTAATACAACAGGACACGACTCAACCCCACTGTTAATACATCAGGACACGACTCAACCCCACTGTTAATACATCAGGACACGACTCAACCCCACTGTTAATACAACAGGACACGACTCAAACCCACGACTCAACCCCACTGTTAATATATCAGGACACGACTCAACCCCACTGTTAATACAACAGGACACGACTCAACCCCACTGTTAATACATCAGGACACGACTCAACCCCACTGTTAATACAACAGGACACGACTCAACCCCACGACTCAACCCCACTGTTAATACATCAGGACACGACTCAACCTCACTGTTAATACATCAGGACACGACTCAACCCCACTGTTAATACATCAGGACACGACTCAACCTCACTGTTAATACATCAGGACACGACTCAACCCCACGACTCAACCTCACTGTTAATACATCAGGACACGACTCAACCCCACTGTTAATACATCAGGACACGACTCAACCCCACTGTTAATACATCAGGACACGACTCAACCCCACTGTTAATACATCAGGACACGACTCAACCCCACTGTTAATACATCAGGACACGACTCAACCCCACGACTCAACCCCACTGTTAATACATCAGGACACGACTCAACCCCACTGTTAATACATCAGGACACGACTCAACCCCACTGTTAATACATCAGGACACGACTCAACCCCACTGTTAATACATCAGGACACGACTCAACCCCACTGTTAATACATCAGGACACGACTCAACCAAACTGTTAATACATCAGGACACGACTCAACCCCACTGTTAATACAACAGGACACGACTCAACCCCACGACTCAACCCCACTGTTAATATATCAGGACACGACTCAACCCCACTGTTAATACAACAGGACACGACTCAACCCCACTGTTAATACATCAGGACACGACTCAACCCCACTGTTAATACATCAGGACACGACTCAACCCCACTGTTAATACATCAGGACACGACTCAACCTCACGACTCAACCCCACTGTTAATACATCAGGACACGACTCAACCCCACGACTCAACCCCACTGTTAATACATCAGGACACAACTCAACCTCACGACTCAACCCCACTGTTAATACATCAGGACACAACTCAACCCCACGACTCAACCTCACTGTTAATACATCAGGACACGACTCAACCCCACTGTTAATACAACAGGACACGACTCAACCTCACGACTCAACCCCACTGTTAATATATCAGGACACGACTCAACCTTACTGTTAATACATCAGGACACGACTCAACCCCACGACTCAACCCCACTGTTAATACATCAGGACACGACTCAACCCCACTGTTAATACATCAGGACACGACTCAACCCCACTGTTAATACATCAGGACACGACTCAACCCCACTGTTAATACATCAGGACACGACTCAACCCCACTGTTAATACATCAGGACACAACTCAACCTCACGACTCAACCCCACTGTTAATACATCAGGACACGACTCAACCCCACGACTCAACCCCACTGTTAATACATCAGGACACAACTCAACCTCACGACTCAACCCCACTGTTAATACATCAGGACACGACTCAACCCCACTGTTAATACATCAGGACACGACTCAACCCCACGACTCAACCCCACTGTTAATACAACAGGACACGACTCAACCCCACGACTCAACCCCACTGTTAATACATCAGGACACGACTCAACCCCACGACTCAACCCCACTGTTAATACATCAGGACACGACTCAACCTCACTGTTAATACATCAGGACACGACTCAACCCCACGACTCAACCCCACTGTTAATACATCAGGACACGACTCAACCTCACTGTTAATACATCAGGACACGACTCAACCCCACGACTCAACCCCACTGTTAATACATCAGGACACGACTCAACCCCACGACTCAACCCCACTGTTAATACATCAGGACACGACTCAACCCCACGACTCAACCCCACTGTTAATACATCAGGACACGACTCAACCCCACGACTCAACCTCACTGTTAATACATCAGGACACGACTCAACCCCACGACTCAACCCCACTGTTAATACATCAGGACACGACTCAACCTCACTGTTAATACATCAGGACACGACTCAACCCCACGACTCAACCCCACTGTTAATACATCAGGACACGACTCAACCCCACGACTCAACCCCACTGTTAATACATCAGGACACGACTCAACCCCACGACTCAACCCCACTGTTAATACATCAGGACACAACTCAACCTCACTGTTAATACATCAGGACACGACTCAAGCCCACTGTTAATACATCAGGACACGACTCAACCCCACTGTTAATACATCAGGACACGACTCAACCCCACTGTTAATACAACAGGACACGACTCAACCCCACTGTTAATACATCAGGACACGACTCAACCCCACTGTTAATACAACAGGACACGACTCAACCCCACGACTCAACCCCACTGTTAATACATCAGGACACAACTCAACCTCACTGTTAATACATCAGGACACGACTCAACCCCACTGTTAATACATCAGGACACGACTCAACCCCACTGTTAATACATCAGGACACGACTCAACCCCACTGTTAATACAACAGGACACGACTCAACCCCACTGTTAATACATCAGGACACGACTCAACCCCACTGTTAATACATCAGGACACGACTCAACCCCACGACTCAACCCCACTGTTAATACATCAGGACACGACTCAACCCCACTGTTAATACAACAGGACACGACTCAACCTCACGACTCAACCCCACTGTTAATACATCAAGACACGGCTCAACCCCACGACTCAACCCCACTGTTAATACATCAGGACACGACTCAACCCCACTGTTAATACATCAGGACACGACTCAACCCCACTGTTAATACATCAGGACACGACTCAACCCCACTGTTAATACATCATGACATGACTCAACCCCACGACTCAACCCCACTGTTAATACATCAGGACATGACTCAACCCCACGACTCAACCTCACTGTTAATACATCAGGACAGAAATCTTACTAAGTCCCTCCTCCCCTGTCTGCTCTCCCGCCCTTCTCCCTACACCCCTCTCCTCCTCCCCTCCTCTCTCCCTCTCCCTCCTCCCCTCCTCTCTCCTTCTCCCTCCTCCCCTCCTTTCTCCTTCTCTCTCCTCCTTTCCTTTCTCCTTCTCTCTCCTCCTCTCTCCCGCTCTCTCCTCCTCCTCCCCTCTCCTTCTCCCTCTCCCCCTTCTCCTCTCCTCCTCTCCTCCTCTCCCCTCTCCTTTTCCCTCTCCTTCTCCTCCCTCCCTCTCCCCCTCTTCTCTTCTCCCTCTCTCCTCTTCTCTCTCCCTCCTCTCCCCCTCTCCTCCTCCTCCCCTCCCCCTCCCCCTCTCTCCTTCTCCTCCCTCCTCTCCCTCCACTCCCCTCCTCTCCTCCCTCTCCCCTCCTCTTCTCCTCTCCCCCCTCTCCCTCCTCCCCTCCTCTCCTCCTCTCTTCTCCTCCCTCCTCTCCCCCCTCTCCCCCTCCTCTCCTCCTCTCCCTCTATAGATAAGATGATGTCTCTCCTACCAGAGTATGTGGTTCCTTATATGATCCACCTGTTGGCTCATGACCCAGACTTCACCAAGCCACAGGACTTTGAACAGCTCCGAGACCTCAAGGAGTGAGTGTACACACACACACACACCATACACACACACATACACACACCATACACACACACACACGCACACACCATACACACACACACACACACCACACATACACACACCATACACACACACACACACCATACACACACATACACACCATACATACACACACACCATACACACACTCTCCTCTTCATCTCTCCTCAATCAGACAGTACATGGCCTCTCCTCTTCCTCTCTCCTCAACCAGACAGTACATGGCCTCTCCTCTTCATCTCTCCTCAATCAGACAGTACATGGCCTCTCCTCTTCATCTCTCCTCAACCAGACAGTACATGGCCTCTCCTCTTCCTCTCTCCTCAACCAGACAGTGCATGGCCTCTACATCTCTCCTCTCTCCTCAACCAGACAATGCATGGCCTCTTCATCTCTCCTCAATTCATCCATGGCCTCTCCTCTTCATCTCTCCTCAACCAGACAGTACATGGCCTCTCCTCTTCATCAGACAGTACATGGCCTCTCCTCTTCATCAGACAGTACATGGCCTCTCCTCTTCATCAGACAGTACATGGCCTCTCCTCTTACACACGAACACAGACAGCTTGAGTATTTCTGATGGGTGTGTGTGTGTGTGTGTGTGTGTGTGTGTGTGTGTGTGTGTGTGTGTGTGTGTGTGTGTGTGTGTGTGTGTGTGTGTGTGTGTGTGTGTGTGTGTGTGTGTGTGTAGGTGTCTGTGGTTCATGCTAGAGGTGTTGATGGTGCAGAATGAGAACAACAGTCACGCCTTCCTGAGGAAAATGGTGGAGAACATCAAGCAGACCAAAGACGCACAGTGTCCTGACGACCCGAAGGCTAACGAGGTACACACACACACACACACACACACACACACACACACACACACACACACACACACACACACAGACCCATTCAGCCAGTATGTTAACTGACTATAGACCCATTCAGCCAGTATGTTAACTGACTATAGACCCATTCAGCCAGTATGTTAACTATAGACCCATTCAGCCAGTATGTTAACTGACTATAGACCCATTCAGCCAGTATGTTAACTGACTATAGACCCATTCAGCCAGTATGTTAACTGACTATAGACCCATTCAGCCAGTATGTTAACTGACTATAGACCCATTCAGCCAGTATGTTAACTGACTATAGACCCATTCAGCCAGTATGTTAACTGACTATAGACCCATTCAGCCAGTATGTTAACTGACTATAGACCCATTCAGCCAGTATGTTAACTGACTATAGACCCATTCAGCCAGTATGTTAACTGACTATAGACCCATTCAGCCAGTATGTTAACTGACTATAGACCCATTCAGCCAGTATGTTCACTGACTATAGACCCATTCAGTCAGTATGTTAACTGACTATAGACCCATTCAGCCAGTATGTTAACTGACTATAGACCCATTCAGCCAGTATGTTAACTGACTATAGACCCATTCAGCCAGTATGTTAACTGACTATAGACCCATTCAGCCAGTATGTTAACTGACTATAGACCCATTCAGCCAGTATGTTAACTGACTATAGACCCATTCAGCCAGTATGTTAACTGACTATAGACCCATTCAGCCAGTATGTTAACTATAGACCCATTCAGCCAGTATGTTAACTGACTATAGACCCATTCAGCCAGTATGTTAACTGACTATAGACCCATTCAGCCAGTATGTTAACTGACTATAGACCCATTCAGCCAGTATGTTAACTGACTATAGACCCATTCAGCCAGTATGTTAACTGACTATAGACCCATTCAGCCAGTATGTTAACTGACTATAGACCCATTCAGCCAGTATGTTAACTGACTATAGACCCATTCAGCCAGTATGTTAACTGACTATAGACCCATTCAGCCAGTATGTTAACTGACTATAGACCCATTCAGCCAGTATGTTAACTGACTATAGACCCATTCAGCCAGTATGTTAACTGACTATAGACCCATTCAGCCAGTATGTTAACTGACTATAGACCCATTCAGCCAGTATGTTAACTGACTATAGACCCATTCAGCCAGTATGTTATGTCTCTCTCTCCATTGATCGATTTATTTATTTATTTATTGATCTTACCAACAGTCAACTTAATCGATTCTGGATAAACTGGCGTGTTGTTGACGTGATGTGCGTTGTCGTGGTTACAGAAGCTGTACATCGTGTGTGACGTGGCGTTGTTCGTGATCGTTAACAAGTCGACCGCCTGTCATCTGGAGTCTCCTAAAGACCCCGTCCTGCCCTCCAAGTTCTACACTCCTCCTGACAAGGTACACACACACACACACACCGCCTGTCATCTGGAGTCTCCTAAAGACCCCGTCCTGCCCTCCAAGTTCTACACTCCTCCTGACAAGGTACACACACACACACACCGCCTGTCATCTGGAGTCTCCTAAAGACCCCGTCCTGCCCTCCAAGTTCTACACTCCTCCTGACAAGGTACACACACACACACACACCGCCTGTCATCTGGAGTCTCCTAAAGACCCCGTCCTGCCCTCCAAGTTCTACACTCCTCCTGACAAGGTACACACACACACACACACACACACACACACACACACACACACACACACACACACACACACACACACACACACACACACCATACATACACACCACACACCACACACACACACACACCGCCTGTCATCTGTGATAAGGAGTTTTTAAATAAGTTGTCTCCCTCCAGGACCTGATCAATGATAAGGAGTATTTAATAAGTTGTCTCCTTCCAGGACCTGATCAATGATAAGGAGTATTTAATAAGTTGTCTCCCTCCAGGACCTGATCAATGATAAGGAGTATTTAATAAGTTGTCTCCTTCCAGGACCTGATCAATGATAAGGAGTATTTAATAAGTTGTCTCCCTCCAGGACCTGATCAATGATAAGGAGTATTTATCATCAGAGGCCAGAACAGTGCTGCTGACGGGAAAGGTAAGGACCTCACCTGTATAGTACCTGTACCTGTTATAATACCTGTTATAGTACCTGTTATAATACCTGTTATAATACCTGTACCTGTTATAGTACCTGTTATAGTACCTGTTATAGTACCTGTTATAATACCTGTTATAGTACCTGTTATAATACCTGTTATAGTACCTGTTATAATACCTGTTATAGTACCTGTTATAGTACCTGTTATAGTACCTGTTATAATACCTGTTATAATACCTGTTATAGTACCTGTTATAGTACCTGTTATAATACCTGTTATAATACCTGTTATAATACCTGTTATAGTACCTGTTATAGTACCTGTTATAGTACCTGTTATAGTACCTGTTATAGTACCTGTTATAGTACCTGTTATAGTACCTGTACCTGTTATAGTACCTGTTATAGTACCTGTTATAATACCTGTTATAATACCTGTTATAGTACCTGTTATAATACCTGTTATAGTACCTGTTATAATACCTGTTATAATACCTGTTATAATACCTGTTATAATACCTGTTATAGTACCTGTTATAGTACCTGTTATAGTACCTGTTATAGTACCTGTTATAGTACCTGTTATAGTACCTGTTATAGTACCTGTACCTGTTATAGTACCTGTTATAGTACCTGTTATAATACCTGTTATAATACCTGTTATAGTACCTGTTATAATACCTGTTATAGTACCTGTACCTGTTATAATACCTGTTATAGTACCTGTTATAGTACCTGTTATAGTACCTGTTATAATACCTGTTATAATACCTGTACCTGTTATAATACCTGTTATAGTACCTGTTATAGTACCTGTTATAGTACCTGTTATAGTACCTGTTATAATACCTGTTATAATACCTGTTATAGTACCTGTACCTGTTATAATACCTGTTATAATACCTGTTATAGTACCTGTTATAGTACCTGTTATAGTACCTGTTATAATACCTGTTATAGTACCTGTTATAGTACCTGTTATAATACCTGTTATAATACCTGTTATAGTACCTGTACCTGTTATAATACCTGTTATAATACCTGTTATAATACCTGTTATAATACCTGTTATAGTACCTGTTATAGTACCTGTTATAATACCTGTTATAGTACCTGTTATAGTACCTGTTATAATACCTGTTATAATACCTGTTATAATACCTGTTATAATACCTGTTATAGTACCTGTTATAATACCTGTACCTGTTATAGTACCTGTTATAATACCTGTTATAGTACCTGTTATAGTACCTGTTATAATACCTGTTATAATACCTGTTATAATACCTGTTATAATACCTGTTATAATACCTGTTATAATACCTGTTATAATACCTGTTATAATACCTGTTATAGTACCTGTTATAATACCTGTTATAGTACCTGTTATAGTACCTGTTATAATACCTGTTATAGTACCTGTTATAATACCTGTTATAATACCTGTTATAATACCTGTTATAATACCTGTTATAGTACCTGTACCTGTTATAGTACCTGTTATAGTACCTTTTATAGTACCTGTTATAATACCTGTTATAGTGCCTGTTATAATACCTGTTATAGTGCCTGTTATAATACCTGTTATAATACCTGTACCTGTTATAGTACCTGTTATAGTACCTGTTATAGTACCTGTACCTGTTATAATACCTGTTATAGTACCTGTTATAGTACCTGTTATAATACCTGTTATAGTACCTGTACCTGTTATAATACCTGTTATAGTACCTGTTATAATACCTGTTATAGTACCTGTTATAGTACCTGTACCTGTTATAGTACCTGTTATAGTACCTGTTATAGTACCTGTTATAGTACCTGTTATAGTACCTGTTATAGTACCTGTACCTGTTATAGTACCTGTTATAGTACCTGTACCTGTTATAATACCTGTTATAGTACCTGTTATAATACCTGTTATAGTACCTGTACCTGTTATAGTACCTGTTATAGTACCTGTTATAGTACCTGTTATAATACCTGTTATAGTACCTGTACCTGTTATAGTACCTGTTATAGTACCTGTTATAGTACCTGTTATAATACCTGTTATAGTACCTGTACCTGTTATAATACCTGTTATAGTACCTGTTATAGTACCTGTACCTGTTATAGTACCTGTTATAGTACCTGTACCTGTTATAATACCTGTTATAGTACCTGTTATAATACCTGTTATAGTACCTGTACCTGTTATAGTACCTGTTATAGTACCTGTTATAGTACCTGTTATAATACCTGTTATAGTACCTGTTATAATACCTGTTATAGTACCTGTACCTGTTATAGTACCTGTTATAGTACCTGTACCTGTTATAGTACCTGTTATAATACCTGTTATAATACCTGTTATAATACCTGTTATAGTACCTGTTATAGTACCTGTTATAGTACCTGTTATAGTACCTGTTATAATACCTGTTATAATACCTGTTATAGTACCTGTTATAGTACCTGTTATAATACCTGTTATAATACCTGTTATAATACCTGTTATAATACCTGTTATAGTACCTGTTATAATACCTGTACCTGTTATAGTACCTGTTATAATACCTGTTATAGTACCTGTTATAGTACCTGTTATAATACCTGTTATAATACCTGTTATAATACCTGTTATAATACCTGTTATAATACCTGTTATAGTACCTGTACCTGTTATAATACCTGTTATAATACCTGTTATAATACCTGTTATAATACCTGTTATAGTACCTGTTATAATACCTGTTATAGTACCTGTTATAATACCTGTTATAATACCTGTTATAATACCTGTTATAATACCTGTACCTGTACCTGTTATAGTACCTGTTATAGTACCTGTTATAATACCTGTTATAATACCTGTTATAATACCTGTTATAGTACCTGTTATAGTACCTGTACCTGTTATAATACCTGCTATAATACCTGTTATAATACCTGTTATAATACCTGTTATAATACCTGTTATAATACCTGTTATAATACCTGTTATAATACCTGTTATAATACCTGTTATAGTACCTGTAATAATACCTGTTATAATACCTGTTATAGTACCTGTAATAATACCTGTTATAATACCTGTTATAGTACCTGTACCTGTTATAATACCTGTTATAGTACCTGTAATAATACCTGTTATAATACCTGTTATAGTACCTGTACCTGTTATAATACCTGCTATAATACCTGTTATAATACCTGTTATAATACCTGTTATAATACCTGTTATAATACCTGTTATAATACCTGTTATAATACCTGTTATAATACCTGTTATAGTACCTGTAATAATACCTGTTATAATACCTGTTATAATACCTGTTATAATACCTGTTATAATACCTGTTATAATACCTGTTATAATACCTGTTATAGTACCTGTACCTGTTATAATACCTGTTATAATACCTGTTATAATACCTGTTATAATACCTGTTATAGTACCTGTTATAATACCTGTTATAGTACCTGTTATAATACCTGTTATAATACCTGTTATAGTACCTGTACCTGTTATAGTACCTGTTATAGTACCTGTTATAATACCTGTTATAATACCTGTTATAATACCTGTTATAGTACCTGTACCTGTTATAATACCTGTTATAGTACCTGTACCTGTTATAATACCTGTTATAGTACCTGTTATAATACCTGTTATAATACCTGTTATAATACCTGTTATAGTACCTGTTATAATACCTGTTATAATACCTGTTATAATACCTGTTATAATACCTGTACCTGTTATAGTACCTGTTATAGTACCTGTTATAGTACCTGTTATAATACCTGTTATAATACCTGTTATAGTACCTGTTATAATACCTGTTATAATACCTGTTATAGTACCTGTTATAATACCTTTTATAATACCTGTTATAATACCTGTTATAGTACCTGTACCTGTTATAGTACCTGTTATAGTACCTGTTATAATACCTGTTATAATACCTGTTATAGTACCTGTACCTGTTATAGTACCTGTTATAGTACCTGTTATAGTACCTGTTATAATACCTGTTATAATACCTGTTATAGTACCTGTACCTGTTATAGTACCTGTTATAGTACCTTTTATAGTACCTGTTATAATACCTGTTATAGTGCCTGTTATAATACCTGTTATAGTGCCTGTTATAATACCTGTTATAGTACCTGTTATAATACCTTTTATAATACCTGTTATAATACCTGTTATAGTACCTGTACCTGTTATAGTACCTGTTATAGTACCTGTTATAGTACCTGTTATAGTACCTGTTATAGTACCTGTACCTGTTATAATACCTGTTATAGTACCTGTTATAGTACCTGTTATAATACCTGTTATAGTACCTGTACCTGTTATAGTACCTGTTATAGTACCTGTTATAATACCTGTTATAGTACCTGTACCTGTTATAATACCTGTTATAGTACCTGTTATAGTACCTGTACCTGTTATAGTACCTGTTATAGTACCTGTACCTGTTATAATACCTGTTATAGTACCTGTTATAATACCTGTTATAGTACCTGTACCTGTTATAGTACCTGTTATAGTACCTGTTATAGTACCTGTTATAATACCTGTTATAGTACCTGTTATAATACCTGTTATAGTACCTGTACCTGTTATAGTACCTGTTATAGTACCTGTACCTGTTATAGTACCTGTTATAGTACCTGTTATAATACCTGTTATAATACCTGTTATAATACCTGTTATAGTACCTGTTATAGTACCTGTTATAGTACCTGTTATAGTACCTGTTATAATACCTGTTATAATACCTGTTATAGTACCTGTTATAATACCTGTTATAATACCTGTTATAATACCTGTTATAGTACCTGTTATAGTACCTGTTATAATACCTGTTATAATACCTGTATAGTACCTGTTATAGTACCTGTTATAGTACCTGTTATAATACCTGTTATAATACCTGTTATAGTACCTGTACCTGTTATAGTACCTGTTATAGTACCTGTTATAGTACCTGCTATAGTACCTGTACCTGTTATACCTGTTATAGTACCTGTATAGTACCTGTTATAGTACCTGTTATAGTACCTGTTATAATACCTGTTATAGTACCTGTACCTGTTATAATACCTGTTATAGTACCTGTTATAATACCTGTTATAGTACCTGTTATAGTACCTGTACCTGTTATAGTACCTGTTATAGTACCTGTTATAGTACCTGTTATAGTACCTGTACCTGTTATAATACCTGTACCTGTTATAATACCTGTTATACTACCTGTTATAATACCTGTTATAGTACCTGTTATAGTACCTGTACCTGTTATAATACCTGTTATAGTACCTGTTATAGTACCTGTTATAATACCTGTTATAATACCTGTTATAGTACCTGCTATAATACCTGTTATAATACCTGTTATAGTACCTGTTATAATACCTGTTATAGTACCTGTTATAATACCTGCTATAGTACCTGTTATAATACCTGTTATAGTACCTGTTATAATACCTGTTATAGTACCTGTTATAATACCTGTTATAATACCTGTTATAGTACCTGTTATAATACCTGTTATAGTACCTGTTATAGTACCTGTTATAATACCTGTTATAATACCTGTTATAATACCTGTTATAGTACCTGTTATACTACCTGTACCTGTTATAATACCTGTTATAATACCTGTTATAATATCTAGATTATATCTTAATAACCTGTTCTATGTACCTGTATAATATCTAGATTATATCTTAATAACCTGTACCTGTTCTATTTACCTGTATAATATCTAGATTATATTTTAATAACCTGTTCTATATACCTGTATAATATCTAGATTATATTTTAATAACCTGTTCTATGTACCTGTATAATATCTAGATTATATCTTTAACAACCTGTACCTGTTCTATTTACCTGTATAATATCTAGATTATATTTTAATAACCTGTTCTATGTACCTGTATAATATCTAGATTATATCTTTAATAACCTGTTCTATGTACCTGTATAATATCTAGATTATATCTTAATAACCTGTTCTATGTACCTGTATAATATCTAGATTATATCTTTAATAACCTGTACCTGTATAATATCTAGATTATGTCTTAATAACCTGTTCTATGTACCTGTATAATATCTAGATTATATTTTAATAACCTGTACCTTTTCTATGTACCTGTATAATATCTAGATTATATCTTAATAACCTGTTCTATGTACCTGTATAATATCTAGATTATATCTTAATAACCTGTACCTGTTCTATGTACCTGTATAATATCTAGATTATATCTTTAATAACCTGTACCTGTTCTATGTACCTGTATAATATCTAGATTATATCTTTAATAACCTGTTCTATGTACCTGTATAATATCTAGATTATCTTAATAACCTGTTCTATGTACCTGTATAATATCTAGATTATATCTTTAATAACCTGTACCTGTATAATATCTAGATTATATCTTAATAACCTGTTCTATGTACCTGTATAATATCTAGATTATATCTTAATAACCTGTTCTATTTACCTGTATAATATCTAGATTATATCTTAATAACCTGTACCTGTTCTATTTACCTGTATAATATCTAGATTGTATCTTAATAACCTGTACCTGTTCTATTTACCTGTATAATATCTAGATTATATCTTAATAACCTGTTCTATTTACCTGTATAATATCTAGATTATATCTTAATAACCTGTTCTATTTACCTGTATAATATCTAGATTATATCTTAATAACCTGTTCTATGTACCTGTATAATATCTCAATTATATCTTTCCCCCCTCTCTCTTTTTCCCCCTCTCTCTCGCTCTCTCTCTTTGCCCCCTCTCTCCCCCTCCTCTCTCTCTCTTTGCCCCCTCTCTCCTTTTGCTCTCTCTCCCCTCTTTGCCCTCTCTCTTTGCCCTCTCTCCCCCTCTCTGCCCTCTCTCCCCCTCTCTCTCTGTCTCTCTCTTTTGCCTCCTCTCCCCCTCTCTCTCTCTCTCTCTCTCTCTTTGCCCCCTCTCTCTCTCTCTCTCTCTCTCTCTCTCTCTCTCTATCTCTCTTTGCCCCCCCCTCTCTGCCCTCTCTGTCTCTCTCTCTCTTTGTTCCCTCTCTCTCTCTTTGTCCCCCTCTCTCCCTCCTCTCTCCCCCTCCCTCTTCTCTACCTCCTCTCTCCCCCTCCCTCCTCTCTCTCCCCAGCCAAAGCCATCTCCTGTCTTGTCTACAGTGAATAAGACTCTGACGGTGCCAGGTAGGAGAGTCTACAACAAGACCACCGGCTCAGACAGCAACACCAGTACCCACTCCCAGCCCAGCTCTCCGGTTACCAAGACCAGGTAACACACCTTAACATAGAGACACCACTACCCAGCTCTCCTGTTACCAAGACCAGGTAACACACCTTAACATAGAGACACCACTACCCAGCTCTCCTGTTACCAAGACCAGGTAACACACCTTAACATAGAGACACCAGTACCAACTCCCAGACCAGGTAACACACCTAAACATAGAGACACCAGTACCCACTCCCAGCCCAGCTCTCCTGTTACCAAGACCAGGTAACACACCTTAACATAGAGACACCACTACCCACTCCCAGACCAGGTAACACACCTTAACATAGAGACACCAGTACCAAATCCTAGACCAGGTAACACACCTTAACATAGAGACACCAGTACCCACTCCCAGCCCAGCTCTCCGGTTACCAAGACCAGGTAACACACCTTAACATAGAGACACCAGTACCAACTCCCAGACCAGGTAACACACCTTAACATAGAGACACCACTACCCACTCCCAGCCCAGCTCTCCTGTTTCCAAGACTAGGTAACACACCTTAACATAGAGACACCAGTACCAACTCCCAGACCAGGTAACACACCTTAACATAGAGACACCACTACCCAGCTCTCCTGTTACCAAGACCAGGTAACACACCTTAACATAGAGACACCAGTACCAACTCCCAGACCAGGTAACACACCTTAACATAGAGACACCAGTACCAAGTAACACACCTTAACATAGAGACACCAGTACCAACTCCCAGACCAGGTAACACACCTTAACATATAGACACCAGTACCAAGTAACACACCTTAACATAGAGACACCAGTACCAACTCCCAGACCAGGTAACACACCTTAACATAGAGACACCAGTACCAACTCCCAGACCAGGTAACACACCTTAACATAGAGACACCAGTACCAACTCCCAGACCAGGTAACACACCTTAACATAGAGACACCAGTACCAACTCCCAGACCAGGTAACACACCTTAACATAGAGACACCAGTACCCAGCTCTCCTGTTACCAAGACCAGGTAACACACCTTAACATAGAGACACCAGGCTAGGCCTCCTCCTCTTGCGGGCTAGTCCTCCTCCTCCTGCGGGCTAGTCCTCCTCCTCCTGCGGGCTAGTCCTCCTCCTCCTGCGGGCTAGTCCTCCTCCTCCTGCGGGCTAGTCCTCCTCCTCCTGCGGGCTAGGCCTCCTCCTCCTGCGGGCTAGGCCTCCTCCTCCTGCGGGCTAGTCCTCCTCTTGCGGGCTAGACCTCCTCCTCTTGCGGGCTAGGCCTCCTCCTCTTGCGGGCTAGGCCTCCTCCTCTTGCGGGCTAGGCCTCCTCCTCTTGCGGGCTAGGCCTCCTCCTCTTGCGGGCTAGTCCTCTTCCTCTTGAGGGCTAGTCCTCCTCCTCCTGCGGGCTAGTCCTCCTCCTCCTGCGGGCTAGTCCTCCTCCTCCTGCGGGCTAGTCCTCTTCCTCCTGCGGGCTAGTCCTCTTCCTCCTGCGGGCTAGTCCTCTTCCTCCTGCGGGCTAGGCCTCCTCTCCTGTGGGCTAGGCCTCCTCTCCTGCGGGCTAGGCCTCCTCCTCCTGCGGGCTAGGCCTCCTCCTCCTGCGGGCTAGGCCTCCTCCTCCTGCGGGCTAGGCCTCCTCCTCCTGCAGGCTAGGCCTCCTCCTCCTGCGGGCTAGGCCTCCTGCGGGCTAGGCCTCCTCCTCCTGCGGGCTAGGCCTCCTCCTCCTGCGGGCTAGTCTTCCTAGAAGAAGCATGACACTATAATAATAAAATAAAAAATAAAAAAACATTTTTACACCTAAACACACACCATTAATATAGACATACGCCTAAACTCACACTTCCTGTTGATGTCAATCCCCTTCCTGTCCTGTAGGGATGTTGTGACGGAGTCGTCAGAGGGCGGGGCGAGAGAGAATGAAGAGAATCCTGTTATCACCAAGACGGACGACGGGAAGAAGGTGAGAGAGAAGGAAAGGCCTCGTCTTCGATTCCTCCTGACCTAAACTGACCCTCAGACCACCTAAAAGGACCCCTCAGACCACCTAAACTGACACCTCAGACCACCTAAACTGACCCCTCACACCTAAACTGACCCCACAGACCACCTAAACTGACCCCTCAGACCACCTAAACTGACCCCTCAGACCACCTAAACTGACCCCTCAGACCACCTAAACTGACCCCTCAGACCACCTAAACTGACCCCTCAGACCACCTAAACTGACCTCTCAGACCACCTAAACTGACCCCTCAGACCACCTAAACTGACCCCTCAGACCACCTAAACTGACCCCTCAGACCACCTAAACTGACCCCTCAGACCCCCTAAACTGACTCCTCAGACCCCCTAAACTGACTCCTCAGACCCCCTAAACTGACGCCTCAGACCACCTAAACTGACCCCTCAGACCACCTAAACTGACCCCTCAGACCTGAACTGACCCCTCAGACCACCTAAACTGACCTCTCAGACCACCTGAACTGACCCCTCAGACCTGTGAAATCTCATTAGTTCATTTAACCCTGTGAAACCTCAACATATTAGTTCATTTAACCCTGTGAAACCTCATCATATTAGTTCATTTAACCCTGTTAAACCTCATTAGTTCATTTAACCCTGTGAAACCTCATTAGTTCATTTAACCCTGTGAAACCTCATCATATTAGTTCATTTAACCCTGTGAAACCTCATTAGTTCATTTAACCCTGTGAAACCTCATCATATTAGTTCATTTAACCCTGTGAAACCTCATCATATTAGTTCATTTAACCCTGAGAAACCTCATTAGTTCATTTAACTCTGTGAAACCTCATATTCGTCCATTTAACCCTGTGAAACCTCATTAGTTCATTTAACCCTGTGAAACCTCATCATATTAGTTCATTTAACCCTGTGAAACCTCATCATATTAGTACATTTAACCCTGTGAAACCTCATTAGTTCATTTAACCCTGTGAAACCTCATCATATTAGTTCATTTAACCCTGTGAAACCTCATCATATTAGTTCATTTAACCCTGTGAAACCTCATTAGTTCATTTAACTCTGTGAAACCTCATATTCGTCCATTTAACCCTGTGAAACCTCATATTTTTTCCTTCTCTAATTTTGTATATTTTTTAAAAACTTCACATCCTCTCCTCTCTCTCTCTCAGGAGGACACAGTGACCTCTGACCTCGCCACAGGTGTGTCAACCATCCCCAAACCTCGCCGCGGACGCCCCCCCAAGGCCGCACCCTCCCCTCTGGCCAATGAGAAGGAAGGAGGGGCAGGCAAAGGCAGGAAGAGGGCGGCGCCTGCCCAGGACTCCGCCCCCTCGGGGGAGCCAAACTCCATCAAGATCCCTAAAGCTGAGGATGTGACGCAGATCCTAGACCTGCAGAGGTGAGGAGAGACAGATCCTAGACCTGGTGAGGAGAGACAGATCCTAGACCTGGTGAGGAGAGACAGATCCTAGACCTGGTGAGGAGAGACAGATCCTAGACCTGGTGAGGAGAGACAGATCCTAGACCTGGTGAGGAGAGACAGATCCTAGACCTGGTGAGGAGAGGAGAGACAGATCCTAGACCTGGTGAGGAGAGACAGATCCTAGACCTGGTGAGGAGAGACAGATCCTAGACCTGGTGAGGAGAGACAGATCCTAGACCTGGTGAGGAGAGACAGATCCTAGACCTGGTGAGGAGAGACAGATCCTAGACCTGGTGAGGGGAGGAGAGACAGATCCTAGACCTGGTGAGGGGAGGAGAGACAGATCCTAGACCTGGTGAGGTGAGGAGAGACAGATCCTAGACCTGGTGAGGTGAGGAGACAGATCCTAGACCTGGTGAGGTGAGGAGAGACAGATCCTAGACCTGGTGAGGTGAGGAGAGACAGATCCTAGACCTGGTGAGGTGAGGAGAGACAGATCCTAGACCTGGTGAGGTGAGGAGAGACAGATCCTAGACCTGGTGAGGAGAGACAGATCCTAGACCTGGTGAGGAGAGGAGAGACAGATCCTAGACCTGGTGAGGAGAGACAGATCCTAGACCTGGTGAGGAGAGGAGAGACAGATCCTAGACCTGGTGAGGAGAGACAGATCCTAGACCTGGTGAGGAGAGACAGATCCTAGACCTGGTGAGGAGAGACAGATCCTAGACCTGGTGAGGAGAGACAGATCCTAGACCTGGTGAGGAGAGACAGATCCTAGACCTGGTGAGGAGAGACAGATCCTAGACCTGGTGAGGAGAGACAGATCCTAGACCTGGTGAGGAGAGACAGATCCTAGACCTGGTGAGGTGAGGAGAGACAGATCCTAGACCTGGTGAGGAGAGGAGAGACAGATCCTAGACCTGGTGAGGAGAGACAGATCCTAGACCTGGTGAGGAGAGACAGATCCTAGACCTGGTGAGGAGAGACAGATCCTAGACCTGGTGAGGAGAGACAGATCCTAGACCTGGTGAGGAGAGACAGATCCTAGACCTGGTGAGGAGAGACAGATCCTAGACCTGGTGAGGAGAGACAGATCCTAGACCTGGTGAGGTGAGACAGATCCTAGACCTGGTGAGGAGAGGAGAGACAGATCCTAGACCTGGTGAGGAGAGGAGAGACAGATCCTAGACCTGGTGAGGAGAGACAGATCCTAGACCTGGTGAGGAGAGGAGAGACAGATCCTAGACCTGGTGAGGAGAGACAGATCCTAGACCTGGTGAGGAGAGGAGAGACAGATCCTAGACCTGGTGAGGAGAGGAGAGACAGATCCTAGACCTGGTGAGGAGAGGAGAGACAGATCCTAGACCTGGTGAGGAGAGACAGATCCTAGACCTGGTGAGGAGAGGAGAGACAGATCCTAGACCTGGTGAGGAGAGGAGAGACAGATCCTAGACCTGGTGAGGAGAGACAGATCCTAGACCTGGTGAGGAGAGACAGATCCTAGACCTGGTGAGGAGAGACAGATCCTAGACCTGGTGAGGAGAGACAGATCCTAGACCTGGTGAGGAGAGACAGATCCTAGACCTGGTGAGGAGAGACAGATCCTAGACCTGGTGAGGAGAGGAGAGACAGATCCTAGACCTGGTGAGGAGAGAGAGACAGATCCTAGACCTGGTGAGGAGAGACAGATCCTAGACCTGGTGAGGAGAGGAGAGACAGATCCTAGACCTGGTGAGGTGAGGAGAGACAGATCCTAGACCTGGTGAGGTGAGGAGAGACAGATCCTAGACCTGGTGAGGTGAGGAGAGACAGATCCTAGACCTGGTGAGGTGAGGAGAGACAGATCCTAGACCTGCAGAGGTGAGGAGAGACAGATCCTAGACCTGGTGAGGAGGAGAGACAGATCCTAGACCTGGTGAGGAGAGACAGATCCTAGACCTGGTGAGGAGAGACAGATCCTAGACCTGGTGAGGAGAGACAGATCCTAGACCTGGTGAGGAGAGACAGATCCTAGACCTGGTGAGGAGAGACAGATCCTAGACCTGGTGAGGAGAGACAGATCCTAGACCTGGTGAGGGGAGACAGATCCTAGACCTGGTGAGGAGAGACAGATCCTAGACCTGGTGAGGAGAGACAGATCCTAGACCTGGTGAGGAGAGACAGATCTTAGACCTGGTGAGGAGAGACAGATCCTAGACCTGGTGAGGAGAGACAGATCCTAGACCTGGTGAGGGGAGGAGAGACAGATCTTAGACCTGGTGAGGAGAGACAGATCCTAGACCTGGTGAGGAGAGACAGATCCTAGACCTGGTGAGGTGAGACAGATCCTACACATTTCAGCTAAAGAAATTAAACTGTCTATTGTTTTGTTGCTATATAGAATAATAGGGTGTGTGTCCTGACCTGTGTGAGGTCTCTAAGGTCCTCTCTTCTTGTTTCAGGTAAACAGCAGACCACTGCAGCCCAGATCAAGACCCTAAAGAAACTCTCTCTCTCTCTCTCTCTCTCTCTCTCTCTCTCTCTCTCTCTCTCTCTCTCTCTCTCTCTCTCTCTCTCTCTCTCTCTCTCTCTCTCTCCTGGTGAGGTGAGGAGAGACAGATCCTCTCTCTCTGAGGTGAGAGAGACAGATCCTCCTGGTCTCTCTCTCTCCTCTCTCTAGACTTTCTGGTGAGGAGAGACAGATCCTCTCTCTCTCTTTCTGAGGAGAGACAGATCCTCCTGGTCTTTCTGTCTCCTCTCTCCTCTTGAGGAGGAGTCTCTCCTCTCCTGGTGAGGTTCTGTCTCTCCTCTCTCTCTTTCTTTCTGTCTCTCTCTCTCTCTCTCTTTCTCTGTGTAACTCTCTCTCTCTCGTAGTCCTGATCTGATTCTCCATTGTATGTGGGTCTTAATCTCAAACATTGTTTTCGAGACAGATCTTTATCTTTTGTGGAGCAGTTGTTTTGAAAAGAAATATTTCCAAACCTGTTTTAATGTGGTTTTGATGACAAAACAAGTTGTTGCTTATTAAATCCCCCTGGATATATGGCCTCTTCCTCCTCTATCCCCTCCTTCCTGTCTCTCTCTGTCCCCTCCTTCCTGTCTCTCTCTGTCCCCTCCTTCCTGTCTCTCTCTGTCCCCTCCTTCCTGTCTCTCTCTATCCCCTCCTTCCTGTCTCTCTCTGTCCCCTCCTTCCTGTCTCTCTGTCCCCTCCTTCCTGTCTCTCTCTCTGTCCCCTCCTTCCTGTCTCTCTCTCTGTCCCCTCCTTCCTGTCTCTCTCTCTGTCCCCTCCTTCCTGTCTCTCTCTCTGTCCCCTCCTTCCTGTCTCTGTCCCCTCCTTCAAGTCTCTCTCTGTCCCCTCCTTCAAGTCTCTCTCTGTCCCCTCCTTCCTGTCTCTCTCTGTCCCCTCCTTCCTGTCTCTCTCTGTCCCCTCTCTCTGTCCCCTCCTTCCCCTCCTTCCTGTCTCTCTGTCCCCTCCTTCAAGTCTCTCTCTGTCCCCTCCTTCCTGTCTCTCTGTCCCCTCCTTCCTGTCTCTCTCTGTCCCCTCCTTCCTGTCTCTCTCTGTCCCCTCTCTCTGTCCCCTCCTTCCCCTCCTTCCTGTCTCTCTGTCCCCTCCTTCAAGTCTCTCTCTGTCCCCTCCTTCCTGTCTCTGTCCCCTCCTTCCTGTCTCTCTCTGTCTCCTCTCTCTGTCCCCTCCTTCCTGTCTCTCTCTGTCCCCCATTCCGGGCTCAATCGCCCTGTCTCTCTATCATCAGTGTGTTTATTTTATATAGTTTAAAACTTGGCTGTTATGTACTTAAGCCATATATATACTGTCTGTTTGGCTGTCTGATAAACACACACACAGTTCTTTCTCACACTTGTTTGAGGAGGGAAGGGAGGAAGGGAAGGAGAGAAGGAGAAAGGGAAGGGAGGAAGGAGAAAGGGAAGGAGAGAAGGAATTTGGGCACTCTTCAGAGAAAGCGATGTACACGCAGGGGATAACTGATGAAGAGACAAACATGACTTGTTATTTTCCATTCGTTATCTTTTTAGCAGTCAAAACATTGAGAACTTTGAAATTAAAATTTGTATTGAAATTTAAGTCTGTTGATTAATTACTTGGGGGCTTCCTAGTTAGTTGAATGTTACAACATCTTCTACACATTTGGTCTGAGAAGTGACATTAGAGATACCAGCTGATCTGTGATCGCTTGCTCTCCCCTGGCCGATGGATTCCAGCTGATCTGTGATCGCTTGCTCTCCCCTGGCCGATGGATTCCAGCTGATCTGTGATCGCTTGCTCTCCCCTGGCCGATGGATACCAGCTGATCTGTGATCGCTTGCTCTCCCCTGGCCGATGGATACCAGCTGATCTGTGATCGCTTGCTCTCCCCTGGCCTTCCCAGGGAGATGGATACCAGCTGATCTGTGATCGCTTGCTCTCCCCTGGCCGATGGATTCCAGCTGATCTGTGATCGCTTGCTCTCCCCTGGCCGATGGATTCCGGCTGATCTGTGATCGCTTGCTCTCCCCTGGCCGATGGATTCCGGCTGATCTGTGATCGCTTGCTCTCCCCTGGCCTTCCCAGGGAGATGGATACCAGCTGATCTGTGATCGCTGCTCTCCCTGGCCGATGGATTCCAGCTGATCTGTGATCGCTTGCTCTCCCCTGGCCGATGTTCCAGCTGATCTGTGATCGCTTGCTCTCCCTGGCCGATGGATACCAGCTGATCTGTGATCGCTTGCTCTCCCTGGCCGATGGATTCCAGCTGATCTGTGATCGCTTGCTCTCCCTGGCCGATGGATTCCAGCTGATCTGTGATCGCTTGCTCTCCCCTGGCCGATGGATACCAGCTGATCTGTGATCGCTTGCTCTCCCCTGGCCGTCCCAGGGAGATGGATTCCAGCTGATCTGTGATCGCTTGCTCTCCCCTGGCCGATGGATTCCAGCTGATCTGTGATCGCTTGCTCTCCCCTGGCCGATGGATTCCAGCTGATCTGTGATCGCTTGCTCTCCCCTGGCCGATGGATACCAGCTGATCTGTGATCGCTTGCTCTCCCCTGGCCGATGGATTCCAGCTGATCTGTGATCGCTTGCTCTCCCCTGGCCGATGGATTCCGGCTGATCTGTGATCGCTTGCTCTCCCCTGGCCGATGGATACCAGCTGATCTGTGATCGCTTGCTCTCCCCTGGCCGTCCCAGGGAGATGGATTCCAGCTGATCTGTGATCGCTTGCTCTCCCCTGGCCGATGGATTCCAGCTGATCTGTGATCGCTTGCTCTCCCCTGGCCGATGGATTCCAGCTGATCTGTGATCGCTTGCTCTCCCCTGGCCTTCCCAGGGAGATGGATTCCAGCTGATCTGTGATCGCTTGCTCTCCCCTGGCCGATGGATTCCAGCTGATCTGTGATCGCTTGCTCTCCCCTGGCCGATGGATTCCAGCTGATCTGTGATCGCTTGCTCTCCCCTGGCCGATGGATTCCAGCTGATCTGTGATCGCTTGCTCTCCCCTGGCCGATGGATTCCAGCTGATCTGCGATCGCTTGCTCTCCCCTGGCCGATGGATTCCAGCTGATCTGCGATCGCTTGCTCTCCCCTGGCCGATGGATTCCAGCTGATCTGTGATCGCTTGCTCTCCCCTGGCCTTCCCAGGGAGATGGATTCCAGCTGATCTGTGATCGCTTGCTCTCCCCTGGCCTTCCCAGGGAGATGGATTCCAGCTGATCTGTGATCGCTTGCTCTCCCTGGCCGATGGATTCCAGCTGATCTGTGATCGCTAGTGCTCTCCCCTGGTCGATGATTCCAGCTGATCTGTGATCGCTTGCTCTCCCCTGGCCGATGGATTCCAGCTGATCTGTGATCGCTTGCTCTCCCCTGGCCGATGGATACCAGCTGATCTGTGATCGCTTGCTCTCCCCTGGCCGATGGATTCCAGCTGATCTGTGATCGCTTGCTCTCCCCTGGCCGATGGATTCCAGCTGATCTGTGATCGCTTGCTCTCCCCTGGCCGATGGATTCCAGCTGATCTGTGATCGCTTGCTCTCCCCTGGCCTTCCCAGGGAGATGGATACCAGCTGATCTGTGATCGCTTGCTCTCCCCTGGCCGATGGATTCCAGCTGATCTGTGATCGCTTGCTCTCCCCAGGGAGATGGATTCCATGACAGAGATCACAGCTGATCTGTGATCGCTTGCTCTCCCCTGGCCTTCCCAGGGAGATGGATTCCAGCTGATCTGTGATCGCTTGCTCTCCCCTGGCCTTCCCAGGGAGATGGATTCCAGCTGATCTGTGATCGCTTGCTCTCCCCTGGCCGATGGATTCCAGCTGATCTGTGATCGCTTGCTCTCCCCTGGCCGATGGATTCCAGCTGATCTGTGATCGCTTGCTCTCCCCTGGCCGATGGATTCCAGCTGATCTGTGATCGCTTGCTCTCCCCTGGCCTTCCCAGGGAGATGGATACCAGCTGATCTGTGATCGCTTGCTCTCCCCTGGCCGATGGATTCCAGCTGATCTGTGATCGCTTGCTCTCCCCTGGCCGATGGATTCCAGCTGATCTGTGATCGCTTGCTCTCCCCTGGCCTTCCCAGGGAGATGGATTCCAGCTGATCTGTGATCGCTTGCTCTCCCCTGGCCGATGGATTCCAGCTGATCTGTGATCGCTTGCTCTCCCCTGGCCGATGGATTCCAGCTGATCTGTGATCGCTTGCTCTCCCCTGGCCGATGGATTCCGGCTGATCTGTGATCGCTTGCTCTCCCCTGGCCTTCCCAGGGAGATGGATTCCAGCTGATCTGTGATCGCTTGCTCTCCCCTGGCCTTCCCAGGGAGATGGATTCCAGCTGATCTGTGATCGCTTGCTCTCCCCTGGCCGATGGATTCCAGCTGATCTGTGATCGCTTGCTCTCCCCTGGCCGATGGATTCCAGCTGATCTGTGATCGCTTGCTCTCCCCTGGCCGATGGATTCCAGCTGATCTGTGATCGCTTGCTCTCCCCTGGCCTTCCCAGGGAGATGGATTCCAGCTGATCTGTGATCGCTTGCTCTCCCCTGGCCTTCCCAGGGAGATGGATTCCAGCTGATCTGTGATCGCTTGCTCTCCCCTGGCCTTCCCAGGGAGATGGATTCCAGCTGATCTGTGATCGCTTGCTCTCCCCTGGCCTTCCCAGGGAGATGGATTCCAGCTGATCTGTGATCGCTTGCTCTCCCCTGGCCGATGGATTCCAGCTGATCTGTGATCGCTTGCTCTCCCCTGGCCGATGGATACCAGCTGATCTGTGATCGCTTGCTCTCCCCTGGCCTTCCCAGGGAGATGGATTCCAGCTGATCTGTGATCGCTTGCTCTCCCCTGGCCTTCCCAGGGAGATGGATTCCAGCTGATCTGTGATCGCTTGCTCTCCCCAGGGAGATGGATTCCATGACAGAGATCACAGCTGATCTGTGATCGCTTGCTCTCCCCTGGCCTTCCCAGGGAGCTGGATTCCATGACAGAGATCACAGCTGATCTGTGATCGCTTGCTCTCCCCTGGCCTTCCCAGGGAGATGGATTCCAGCTGATCTGTGATCGCTTGCTCTCCCCTGGCCTTACTGTCAATGTTTCTTCTTGCTTGTCTTGAATTAAAGGAAGTATTTTTTTAAAGAAGGACTATAGAAATTAAAATGTAATGCGATTCTCTTTTACAACCTTGCAAGTTTATTTCTATATTTTAGTCAGAAAAGCGTTTTTATTTCTGCCTTGATTCAGGATGGGTTTTCACATTTAATTTTTACGCAGAAAATAAAATCATTTTTAGATGTAATGCAATACTGTGTTATACTTCAGACCAAGAAACATTCCACTGTTCATCAAGAGTCGATTCTCCAATACTTCCGTTTGCTCATCAATTCATGCATCTTGGTTGGAAGTAGGAGATGGAAGGGTGGACAGCAGGTAACCCAGACCTCCAGGAGGTTACTACAGGAGGTAACCCAGACCTCCAGGAGGTTACTACAGGAGGTGGACAGCAGGTAACCCAGACCTCCAGGAGGTTCCTACAGGGAGGTGGACAGCAGGTAACCCAGACCTCCAGGAGGTTTACTACAGGAGGTTTACTACAGGAGGTGGACAGCAGGTAACCCAGACCTCCAGTAGGTTACTACAGCAGGTAACCCAGACCTCCAGTAGGTTCCAGGAGGTGGACAGCAGGTAACCCAGACCTCCAGGAGGTTACTACAGGAGGTGGACAGCAGGTAACCCAGACCTCCAGTAGGTTACTACAGGAGGTGGACAGCAGGTAACCCAGACCTCCAGTAGGTTACTACAGCAGGTAACCCAGACCTCCAGTAGGTTCCTACAGGAGGTAACCCAGACCTCCAGTAGGTTACTACAGGAGGTGGACAGCAGGTAACCCAGACCTCCAGGAGGTTACTACAGCAGGTAGACTAGACCCCCAGTAGGTTACTACAGGAGGTAGACTAGACCCCCAGTAGGTTACTACAGGAGGTAGACTAGACCCCCAGTAGGTTACTACAGGAGGTAGACTAGACCCCCAGTAGGTTACTACAGGAGGTAGACTAGACCCCCAGTAGGTTACTACAGGAGGTAGACTAGACCCCCAGTAGGTTACTACAGGAGGTAGACTAGACCCCCAGTAGGTTACTACAGGAGGTAGACTAGACCCCCAGCAGGTAAACTAGACCCCCAGTAGGTTACTACAGCAGGTAAACTAGACCCCCAGTAGGTTACTACAGGAGGTAGACTAGAGCCCCAGTAGGTTACTACAGGAGGTAGACTAGACCCCCAGTAGGTTACTACAGGAGGTAGACTACACCCCCAGTAGGTTACTACAGCAGGTAGACTAGACCCCCAGTAGGTTACTACAGGAGGTGGACTAGACCCCCAGTAGGTTACTACAGGAGGTAAACTAGACCCCCAGTAGGTTACTACAGGAGGTGGACAGCCCCCGAGCGTTGGATCAGTCATTTAAAGATCGCTGGTGTGAGACAAAATATTTCTTGAAATTGATGAATGTTCCTGATGAGGGTTACCTGCTGTCCATTACTACTGGGGGTCTAGACCCCTCCAGTAGGTTACTACAGGAGGTGGACAGCGGTTCGAGCGTTGGGACCTCCTTTAAAGATCGCTGGTGGTCTGAGACAAAATATTTCTTGAAATTGATGAATGTTCCTGATGAGGGTTACCTGCTGTCCATCTACTGGGGGTCTAGTCTACCTCCTGTAGTAACCTACTGGAGGTCTAGGACTTGAAGACTGTCCTTAAAGGGATGTATTAAACACATGAAGACTGGTCCTTAAAGGGATGTATTAAACACATGAAGACTGGTCCTTAAAGGGATGTATTAAACACATGAAGACTGGTCCTTAAAGGGATGTGTAAATGTATTAAACACATGAAGACTGGTCCTTAAAGGGATGTATTAAACACATGAAGACTGGTCCTTAAAGGGATGTGTATTAAACACATGAAGACTGGTCCTTAAAGGGATGTATTAAACACATGCAGACTGGTCCTTAAAGGGATGTGTAAATGTATTAAACACATGAAGACTGGTCCTTAAAGGGATGTAAATGTATTAAACACATGAAGACTGGTCCTTAAAGGGATGTGTAAATGTATTAAACACATGAAAACGTAGATTTTCCAGGTTGTTTTTTTAATAAAAGTAACACAGTCTCACAATAAATAATCATGGCCGGCCACACCCCGGTTCAAATATCATTTCAAACCGCTTTCTGTGCTCGAGTGAGTTTCCTTCACGAGCTAATAAAATACTCCAAACCCCTCCCATTTGGCAGACTAAAGCTGAAAGATTTCAAATAGCATCTGAACCCAGGTCAGACGGCTGCTGTTTCCTTCAGAAAACAAATCCAAACTGATAACTCCCTACTGCGTTGTTAAAAACACAAAATGGCAGCCTATCTCCTATACAGTGCACTACTTTTGGCCAGAGCCTTATGGGGGAGTGGGGGGTCTCTACTCTGTCGTGCAGTTCTTTATCTTCTCCGTCGTGCTGAAGTGGAACAGGAAGACCGCGAAAAGAGGGAAGAGTCTTGTTTTTTCTTTATAAACTATAGATCCAGCCGGTAGGTCGGTGGTTTTCTCTGCTGATGAAGAGGTATCTTCTCCGTCGAGAAAGAGACCGTGCACAGGATTCGTCTGGGAAAGAGGAGCGTGAGAGGGATTTTGGAGGGGAGGGGGGAGCAGGCTGGGCCAATCAAACGCATGAGTCACTTCACCGGGACATTCGGATGAACTCCCTGGTCGGGCCGACCAAAATAGTTAGCGATGCAATTTCTTTCCTTCTCGTCGTTGAGTAAAACTGAAGCACAGTTTACGTTTTTATTTTTTTATTTTTTTTAAACAATATCCAGGAAGAAAAAAGTATTCCGCCGTGTATTTGTACAGTTAAGAACTAATATTTATTTACAGATAAATCTTTGTCCGGCGGTTCGCGTCCTCCCGTCTCTCTCAGCCAGTTAGCTCCACGAGGTGACAGTGGTTCAATGTCGAGGAGTAAGAGTTCATCAAGCGAAGAACCAAAAGAAAGGGATTGGTGGAGAGGGGGGTGATGTTTGGGCTGAAAGGATACCAGGAAGTGACTTGGACGGGGAGGGGAGGGCTGGAAACTGTAGGACATCAACCCCAGTCAAGGCTCAGTTTGGGCTGTGGTTAGAAGGCATCGGAGGGCACCATAAGGAGATGGGAGATGAGGTCAGAGGGCGTTTATTGCCGGGTCTCAGTTGTTAAGGAGTAGTTCTGTCGCCGTCTCCACCTCCCAGGATTTAGAAGACAAGGCAGCGATTACAGCGTTCTGTCAGGAGAGAGAGAGACCACACAGCGTTCTGTCAGGAGAGAGAGAGAGACCACACAGCATTCTGTCAGGAGAGAGAGAGAGAGACCACACAGCGTTCTGTCAGGAGAGAGAGAGAGACCACACAGCATTCTGTCAGGAGAGAGAGAGAGAGACCACACAGCGTTCTGTCAGGAGAGAGAGAGAGACCACACAGCATTCTGTCAGGAGAGAGAGAGACCACACAGCATTCTGTCAGGAGAGAGAGAGAGAGAGAGAGAGAGACCACACAGCGTTCTGTCAGGAGAGAGAGAGAGAGAGACCACACAGCGTTCTGTCAGGAGAGACAGAGAGAGAGAGAGAGAGAGACATCACACAGCATTCTGTTAGGAGACAGAGAGAGAGAGAGAGAGAGAGACACCACACAGCATTCTGTTAGGAGAGAGAGAGAGAGAGAGACCACACAGCGTTCTGTCAGGAGAGAGACAGAGACCACACAGCATTCTGTCAGGAGAAGAGAGAGAGAGACCACACAGCATTCTGTCAGGAGAGAGAGAGAGAGAGAGAGAGACCACACAGCGTTCTGTCAGGAGAGAGAGAGAGAGAGACCACACAGCATTCTGTCAGGAGAGAGAGAGAGAGAGAGAGAGAGAGAGAGAGAGACATCACACAGCATTCTGTCAGGAGAGAGAGAGAGAGACCACACAGCATTATGTCAGGAGAGAGAGAGACATCACACAGCATTATGTCAGGAGAGAGAGAGAGAGACACCACACAGCATTCTGTCAGAAGAGAGAGAGAGACACCACACAGCATTATGTCAGGAGAGAGAGAGACATCACACAGCATTATGTCAGGAGAGAGAGAGAGAGAGACACCACACAGCATTCTGTCAGAAGAGAGAGAGAGACACCACACAGCATTCTGTCAGGAGAGAGAGAGAGACACCACACAGCATTCTGTCAGGAGAGAGAGAGAGACATCACACAGCATTCTGTCAGGAGAGAGAGAGAGAGAGACATCACACAGCATTCTGTCAGGAGAGAGAGAGAGACACCACACAGCATTATGTCAGGAGAGAGAGAGAGACATCACACAGCATTCTGTCAGGAGAGAGAGAGACACACACAGCATTATGTCAGGAGAGAGAGAGAGACACCACACAGCATTATGTCAGGAGAGAGAGAGAGACATCACACAGCATTCTGTCAGGAGAGAGAGAGAGACACCACACAGCATTATGTCAGGAGAGAGAGAGAGACATCACACAGCATTCTGTCAGGAGAGAGAGAGAGAGAGAGACATCACACAGCATTCTGTCAGGAGAGAGAGAGAGACATCATACAGCATTCTGACAGGAGAGAGAGAGAGAGAGAGACACCACACAGCATTCTGTCAGGAGAGAGAGAGAGACACCACACAGCATTATGTCAGGAGAGAGAGAGAGACACCACACAGCATTATGTCAGGAGAGAGAGAGAGACAGCATTCTGTCAGAGAGAGAGACAGAGAGAGAGAGACACCACACAGCATTCTGTCAGGAGAGAGAGAGAGACACCACACAGCATTATGTCAGGAGAGAGAGAGAGACACCACACAGCATTCTGTCAGAAGAGAGAGAGACACCACACAGCATTCTGTCAGGAGAGAGAGAGAGATACCACACAGCATTCTGTCAGGAGAGAGAGAGAGAGAGAGAGAGAGAGAGAGAGATAAAGAGATAAAGAGAGAGAGATAAAGAGAGAGAGACAGAGAGAGAGAGACAGAGAGAGAGAGACACCACACAGCATTCTGTCAGAAGAGAGAGAGACACCACACAGCATTCTGTCAGAAGAGAGAGAGACACCACACAGCATTCTGTCAGGAGAGAGAGAGAGAGAGACCAGAGGCAGAGAGTTCTGTCAGGAGAGAGAGAGAGAGACATCACACAGCATTATGTCAGGAGAGAGAGAGAGACACCACACAGCATTCTGTCAGGAGAGAGAGAGAGACATCACACAGCATTATGTCAGGAGGGAGAGAGAGAGAGAGAGAGAGAGAGAGAGAACCCATAAAGAGAGAAGATAAAGAGAGGAGACAGAGAGGAGAGACCGAGAGAGAGAGACAGAGAGAGAGAGAGACCGAGAGAAGACATCACACAGCATTCTGTCAGGAGAGAGAGAGGAGAGAGAGAGAGACAGAGAGAGAGAGAGAGAGAGAGAGAGAGAGAGAGAGACAGAGAGAGAGAGACAGAGAGAGAGAGACACCACACAGCATTCTGTCAGAAGAGAGAGAGACACCACACAGCATTCTGTCAGAGAGAGAGAGACACCACATTTCTGTCAGAACAGAGAGAGAGAGAGAGAGAGAGAGAGAGACAGCACACAGCATTCTGTCAGGAGAGAGAGAGAGAGAGAGACAGCACACAGCATTCTGTCAGGAGAGAGAGAGAGACATCACAGAAGCATTATGTCAGGAGAGAGAGAGAGAAACCCATTTACAGAACAGATTATGGAGAGAGAGAGAGAGAGAGAGATAAAGAGATAAAGAGAGAAACCCATTTACAGAGACAGAGAGAGAGAGGAGAGAGAGAAACCCGAGAGAGAGACAGAGAGAGAGAGACCGAGAGACAGAGACATCACACAGCATTCTGTCAGGAGAGAGAGAGAGAGAGAGAGAGAGAGAGAGAGAGAAACCCATTTACAGAACAGAGAGAGAGAGAGAGAGAGAGAGAGAGAGAGAGAGAGAGAGAGACAGAGACAGAGACAGGACAGAACAGAGACAGAGACAGAGACAGAGACAGAGAGAGAAACACAGCTGCCTATTTACAGGCAGTGAGTTTGTCTATCTTCCGGATTCTGGTCCGGGAACAGGGGCTCCACCGGAGGCCCCAAACCTGGCTGTCTGCGTAAACATTTGGGTTCTGATACTGGGAGAGGAGAAACCCATTTACAGAATGAGGAGAGGAGGAGAAACCCATTTACAGAACGAGGAGAAACCCATTTACAGAACGAGGAGGAGCAGAAACCCATTTACAGAACGACGTGGAGGAGGAGAGGAGGAGAAACCCATTTACAGAACGACGTGGAGGAGGAGGAGAGGAGGAGAAACCCATTTACAGAACCACGTGGAGGAGGAGAAACCCATTTACAGAACGAGGAGGAGGAGAAACCCATTTACAGAACGAGGGAGGAGGAGAAACCCATTTACAGAACGACGTGGAGGAGGAGAAACCCATTTACAGAACGAGGAGGAGGAGGGAGGAGAAACCCATTTACAGAACGACGTGGAGGAGGAGGAGAAACCCATTTACAGAACGGTGGAGGAGGAGGAGAAACCCATTTACAGAACGACGTGGAGGAGGAGGAGAAACCCATTTACAGAACGAGGAGGAGGAGGGAGGAGAAACCCATTTACAGAACAAGGAGGAGAGGAGGAGAAACCCATTTACAGAACGAGGAGGAGAGGAGGAGAAACCCATTTACAGAACGACGTGGAGGAGGAGAAACCCATTTACAGAACGACGTGGAGGAGGAGAAACCCATTTACAGAACGACGTGGAGGAGGAGGAGGAGAAACCCATTTACAGAACGACGTGGAGGAGGAGAGGAGGAGAAACCCATTTACAGAACGACGTGGAGGAGGAGAGGAGGAGGAGAAACCCATTTACAGAACGATGTGGAGGAGGAGGAGGAGGAGGAGAAAACCCATTTACAGAACGACGAGGAGGAGGAGAGGAGGAGGAGAAACCCATTTACAGAACGACGAGGAGGAGGAGAGGAGGAGAAACCCATTTACAGAACGACGAGAAGGAGAAACCCATTTACAGAACAACGTGGAGGAGGAGGAGGAGAAACCCATTTACAGAACGACGTGGAGGAGGAGAGGAGGAGGAAGAAACCCATTTACAGAACGACGTGGAGGAGGAGAAACCCATTTACAGAACGACGAGGAGGAGGAGAGGAGGAGAAACCCATTTACAGAACGACGAGAAGGAGAAACCCATTTACAGAACAACGGGAGGAGGAGAAACCCATTTACAGAACGACGTGGAGGAGGAGGAGAAAAACCCATTTACAGAACGACGTGGAGGAGGAACGGAGGAGAAACCCATTTACAGAACGACGAGGAGGAGGAGGAGAAACCCATTTACAGAACGACGTGGAGGAGGAGGAGAAACCCATTTACAGAACGACGTGGAGGAGGAGGAGAAACCCATTTACAGAACGACGTGGAGGAGGAGGAGGAGGAGGAGAAACCCATTTACAGAACGACGTGGAGGAGGAGAAACCCATTTACAGAACGACGTGGAGGAGGAGGAGAAACCCATTTACAGAACGACGTGGAGGAGGAGAAACCCATTTACAGAACGACTTGGAGGAGGAGGAGAAACCCATTTACAGAACGACGTGGAGGAGGAGAAACCAGATTCACACCGGTACCTGGTTGGAGAGGAGGAACACAGACAGACAGATTCACACCGGTACCTGGTTGGAGAGGAGGAACACAGACAGACAGATTCACACCGGTACCTGGTTGGAGAGGAGGAACACAGACAGACAGATTCACACCGGTACCTGGTTGGAGAGGAGGAACACAGACAGATTCACACCGGTACCTGGTTGGAGAGGAGGAACACAGACAGATTCACACCGGTACCTGATTGGAGAGGAGGAACACAGACAGATCCACACCGGTACCTGATTGGAGAGGAGGAACACAGACAGATTCACACCGGTACCTGATTGGAGAGGAGGAACACAGACAGATTCACACCGGTACCTGATTGGAGAGGAGGAACACAGACAGATTCACACCGGTACCTGATTGGAGAGGAGGAACACAGACAGATTCACACCGGTACCTGATTGGAGAGGAGGAACACAGACAGACAGATTCACACCGGTACCTGGTTGGAGAGGAGGAACACAGACAGACAGATTCACACCGGTACCTGGTTGGAGAGGAGGAACACAGACAGACAGATTCACACCGGTACCTGGTTGGAGAGGAGGAACACAGACAGACAGATTCACACCGGTACCTGATTGGAGAGGAGGAACACAGACAGATTCACACCGGTACCTGATTGGAGAGGAGGAACACAGACAGATTCACACCGGTACCTGGTTGGAGAGGAGGAACACAGACAGATTCACACCGGTACCTGATTGGAGAGGAGGAACACAGACAGATTCACACCGGTACCTGATTGGAGAGGAGGAACACAGACAGATTCACACCGGTACCTGATTGGAGAGGAGGAACACAGACAGATTCACACCGGTACCTGATTGGCCACTACTGCATCCTGGGGGTCGTCTGGTTCAGCTGCAGCCAGAAGAGCCTGGAGGGACAACAGTACTGTCCTCAGAGTCATCGCTGCTGCCCTGGGAGACAGGAAGGGGAGGGGTTAGAGAGAAAGGAGGTGCTGCCCTGGGAGACAGAGAGAGGAGGGGTTAGAGAGAGGAGGGGTTAGAGAGAGGAGGTGCTGCCCTGGGAGACAGGAAGAGGAGGGGTTAGAGAGAGGAGGGGTTAGAGAGAGGAGGTGCTGCCCTGGGAGACAGGAATAGGAGGGGTTAGAGAGAGGAGAGGTTAGAGAGAGGAGGCTCTGCCCTGGGAGACAGGAATAGGAGGGGTTAGAGAGAGGAGGGGTTAGAGAGAGGAGGCTCTGCCCTGGGAGACAGGAAGAGGAGGGGTTAGAGAGAGGAGGTGCTGCCCTGGGAGACAGGAAGAGGAGGGGTTAGAGAGAGGAGAGGTTAGAGAGAGGAGGCTCTGCCCTGGGATACAGGAATAGGAGGGGTTAGAGAGAGGAGAGGTTAGAGAGAGGAGGCTCTGCCCTGGGAGACAGGAAGAGGAGGGGTTAGAGAGAGGAGGTTCTGCCCTGGGAGACAGGAAGAGGAGGGGTTAGAGAGAGGAGGTGCTGCCCTGGGAGACAGGAAGAGGAGGGGTTAGAGAGAGGAGGGGTTAGAGAGAGGAGGCTCTGCCCTGGGAGACAGGAAGAGGAGGGGTTAGAGAGAGGAGGGGTTAGAGAGAGGAGGTTCTGCCCTGGGAGACAGGAAGAGGAGGGGTTAGAGAGAGCAGGTGCTGCCCTGGGAGACAGGAAGAGGAGGGGTTAGAGAGAGGAGGTGCTGCCCTCGGGACGGCGGTAGGGAGAGAGGAGGGGTTATAGGGAGGAGGAGTTGTAGGGAGAGAGGAGGAGTTGTAGGGAGAGAGGAGGGGTTATAGAGAGGAGGAGTTGTAGGGAGAGAGGGGTTATAGAGAGGAGGAGTTGTAGGGAGAGAGGAGTTGTAGGGAGAGAGGAGGAGTTATAGGGAGAGGGGAGGGGTTATAGGGGAGGTAGGAGTTGGGGGGTTATAGGGAGAGGAGGGGTTATAGGGAGAGAGGAGGGGTTATAGGGAGAGGGAGGGGGTTATAGGGAGAGACAGAGGGTTATAGGGAGAGGGGAGGGGTTATAGGGAGAGGGGAGGGGTTATAGGGAGAGGGGAGGGGTTATAGGGAGAGGGGAGGGGTTATAGGGAGAGAGGAGGGGTTATAGGGAGAGGGGAGGGGCGTAACTATGTGTGACTCACCACTGGTCTTTGAGGATGTCCAGACAGATGGCTCCTGTTACTGAGCTGATGTTGGGGTGCCAGATCTTAGTGATGAACCTCACCTGGAGAGAGAGAGGGGTGTTAAACACCAGATAGTAGTGTACCATCATAGTGACTCTTAAAGGGACGTGTTTCTTATCTAGGGATGTGTTTCTTACCTTGGGAGGGTTATTAAAGGGATGTGTTTCTTATCTAGGGAGGGTTATTAAAGGGATGTGTTTCTTATCTAGGGAGGATTAAAGGGATGTGTTTCTTATCTAGGGAGGGTTATTAAAGGGATGTGTTTCTTATCTAGGGAGGATTATTAAAGGGGTGTGTTTCTTATCTAGGGAGGGTTATTAAAGGGATGTGTTTCTTATCTAGGGAGGATTATTAAAGGGGTGTGTTTCTTATCTAGGGAGGATTATTAAAGGGGTGTGTTTCTTACCTTGGGAGGGTTATTAAAGGGATGTGTTTCTTATCTAGGGAGGATTATTAAAGGGATGTGTTTCTTATCTAGGGAGGGTTATTAAAGGGATGTGTTTCTTATCTAGGGAGGATTATTAAAGGGGTGTGTTTCTTACCTTGGGAGGGTTAAAGGGATACGTTTCTGGGATTTTGATTTCCAGTTGAAATCTGCCACCTTAGAAAGGAGAAAAAACAGTGCATATATGAGTGAGGTGTGTGTGTGTGTGTGAGCAGGTGTGTGTGTGAGTGAGCAGGTGTGTGTGTGAGTGAGCAGGTGTGTGTGTGTGAGTGAGCAGATGTGTGTGTGTGTGTGTGTGTGTGAGTGAGCAGGTGTGTGTGTGTGTGTGTGAGTGAGCAGGTGTGTGTGTGTGTGTGTGTGAGTGAGCAGGTGTGTGTGTGTGAGTGAGCAGAGTGTGTGTGTGTGTGTGTGTGTGTGTGTGTGTGTGTGTGTGTGTGTGTGTGTGTGTGTGTGTGTGTGTGTGTGTGTGTGTGTGTGTGTGTGTGTGTGTGAGACCAGGTGTGTGTGAGACCGTGTGTGTGTGAGACCAGGTGTGTGTGTCACCTTCGTACGGCGTGTCTGGTGGTCCTGCGATCTCTCCTCGCAGCTCTGTGAAGTTCTCATCTACCAGATCCACCTTGATCTGGTTTTTACTCGTCTGTCAGAGAAAGAGAGGGAGGGGGAGAGAGGGAGGGAGAGAGGGGTGAGGAGAGAGGGAGGGGGAGAGAGGGATGGAGAGAGAGAGAGGGAGAGGGATGAGGAGAGAGGGAGGGGGAGAGAGGGATGGAGAGAGGGATGAGGAGAGAGGGAGGGGGAGAGAGGGATGGAGAGAGAGAGAGGGAGAGGGATGAGGAGAGAGGGAGGGGGAGAGAGGGATGGAGAGAGGGATGAGGAGAGAGGGAGGAGGGGGAGAGGGATGAGGAGAGAGGGAGGAGGGAGAGATGAGGGGAGAGGGATGAGGAGAGAGGGATGAGGAGAGAGAGAGAGGGAGAGAGATGAGAGGAGGGAGGGAGAGGGATGAAGAGGGGAGAGAGGAGGGGAGGGGTGGAGAGGAGAGAGAGAAGGAGAGAGGAGGGGAGGGATAGAGGGAGAGGGATGAGGAGAGAGGGATGAGGAGAGAGGGAGGGGGAGAGGGATGAAGAGGGGAGAGAGGAGGGGAGGGATGAAGAGGGGAGAGAGGGGTGGAAAGAGGAGGGGAGGGATAGAGGGAGAGGGATGAAGAGGGGAGAGAGGGTGGAGAGAGGAGGGGAGGGGAGAGGGATGAAGAGGGATGAAGAGAGATTGTGGTTCCGTAGGACCCTTCTCCATTGACAGTCCGTCCATCAGACCCCATCAACACAGTTATAGCAGTAGCCCACTGTCTGCCCCAATACTTCCCTTGTTCTTATTGCAACAGGACATGGGAGATCCACAGTTTCATTTAGCAAGCTAAACAACTAAACAGCTAAACAGCTAAACAACTAAACAGCTAAACAGCTAAACAACTAAACAACTAAACAGCTAAACAGCTAAACAGCTAAACAGCTAAACAACTAAACAGCTAAACAGCTAAACAAATAAACAGCTAAACAGCTAAACAGCTAAACAGCTAAACAGCTAAACAACTAAACAGCTAAACAGCTAAACAACTAAACAGCTAAACAGCTAAACAGCTAAACAGCTAAACAGTCTCTCATGACGTGCTATATTAAAAGAACTGACAACAGTCTAGCTATCTGGCTACAGGGTCCAAAACGTCCTAAATAAATAATGTCTTCATAGCAAAGACACTGGCTTATTACATAGTGAGAAGGGGTGCACCAAGGCAGCTGTCAAACTAGCAGGCTAGCTAACAAGCTAGCTACCCTGTATTAGCTACCCTGTATGAGCTAACCTGTATGAGCTAACCTGTATGAGCTACCCTGTATTAGCTAACCTGTATTAGCTAACCTGTATTAGCTACCCCGTATTAGCTACCCGTATTAGCTACCCCGTTTAGCTACCCCGTTTTAGCTACCCCGTTTTAGCTAACCTGTATTAGCTAACCTGTATTAGCTACCCTGTATTAGCTAACCTGTATTAGCTACCCTGTATTAGCTACCCTGTATTAGCTAATCTGTATTAGCTACCCTGTATTAGCTACCCTGAATTAGCTACCCTGTATTAGCTAACCTGTATTTGCTACCCTGTATTAGCTACCCTGTATTAGCTACCCTGTATTAGCTACCCTGTATTAGCTACCCTGTATTAGCTACCCTGTATTAGCTAATCTGTATTAGCTACCCTGTATTAGCTACCCTGTATTAGCTAACCTGTATTTGCTACCCTGTATTAGCTACCCTGTATTAGCTACCCTGTATTAGCTAACCTGTATTAGCTAACCTGTATGAGCTACCCTGTATGAGCTACCCTGTATGAGCTACCCTGAATTAGCTACCCTGTATTAGCTAACCTGTATTTGCTACCCTGTATTAGCTACCCTGTATTAGCTACCCTGTGTTAGCTACCCTGTATTAGCTACCCTGTATTAGCTAACCTGTATTAGCTACCCTGTATTAGCTACCCTGTATTAGCTACCCTGTATTAGCTAACCTGTATTAGCTAACCTGAATTAGCTAACCTGAATTAGCTAACCTGAATTAGCTACCCTGTATTAGCTACCCTGTATTAGCTACCCTGTATTAGCTACCCTGTATTAGCTACCCTGTTTTAGCTAACCCGTATTAGCTAACCTGTATTAGCTACCCTGTATTAGCTACCCTGTTTTAGCTACCCTGTATTAGCTAACCTGTATTAGCTACCCTGTTTTAGCTACCCTGTTTTAGCTACCCTGTATTAGCTAACCCGTATTAGCTACCCTGTATTAGCTAACCTGTATTAGCTACCCTGTTTTAGCTAACCTGTATTAGCTAACCTGTATTAGCTACCCTGTATTAGCTAACCCGTATTAGCTAACCTGTATTAGCTACCCTGTATTAGCTAACCCGTATTAGCTAACCTGTATTAGCTACCCTGTTTTAGCTAACCTGTATTAGCTAACCTGTATTAGCTACCCTGTATTAGCTAACCTGTATTAGCTAACCTGTATTAGCTACCCTGTATTAGCTACCCTGTATTAGCTACCCTGTATTAGCTAACCTGTATTAGCTAACCTGTATTAGCTACCCTGTATTAGCTACCCTGTATTAGCTACCCTGTATTAGCTAACCTGTATTAGCTAACCTGTATTAGCTACCCTGTATTAGCTACCCTGTATGAGCTACCCTGTATTAGCTACCTAGCAACACAAGTTTCTCCCTTCAGCTAGTTAGCTAATGTCAGCTACAAAAACGTCAACACAGGGAGGGGGGAAAAAACAAACTATTTTTTTTAGCATTTTGACAACTATTTGGGCTGACACTCGACATTTTGGCGTTAGGGGATTTTTTTTTGTTGTTGTTTGTTTGTTTGTATGGGGGTTTTTTGTCTTGTTATCTGTCCCAGGCCTGTCCCCTTTGGGCTAACATCCGCGATATTTCCTGATTTGTGTCGCCGACATCCTTTCACTTCGCCGCGGGCACGTTGTCGCACAATCACCGATAAAGTTCCCCTCGATGGGGCCTCCGCTTGTTTTCCGCTGCATCAGAAACGCAGATTGGATACCTCGCAAGCTGACATGTTCCTCATGACATAAACAACTACAGTTTTAATTTAAACTGGTTTTTAAAAAAAAAACTTTTTTTTGTCATAAGTAACCGTAAATAGTCATCAAACCTCTTCGCTTTTCAGGACTTCTTTGAACTCCCGTTTGATCCTCTGGACCGCTATATTCGCCATGGCTCTGCCGTCGCCCTCCGTCCGGTAGCGGGATTGTTACACCTGGTCGGGCCTCGGGTCCACTCCCGTTGCTGTGTGGATATCTTCTGTTACACTCTCCAGTCCTCCTCTCTCTCTACCTCTATATCTCTACCTCTCTCCCTTTCTGTCTACCTCTCTATCGTTCTATCTACCCCTCTCTCTCTCTCTCTCTCTATATATATATATATATATATCTACCCCTCTCTCTCTATCTACCCCTCTCTCTCTCTCTATCTACCTCTCTCTCTCTCTATCTACCTCTCTCCCTTTCTCTCTACCTCTCTCTCCCTTTCTCTCTACCTCTCTCCCTTTCTCTCTACCCCTCTCTCTCTATCTACCCCTCTCTCTCTATCTACCCCTCTCTCTCTCTCTCTCTCTACCTCTCTCTTTCTCTCTCTCTCTATCTACCCCTCTCTCTACCTCTCTCTCCCTTTCTCTCTGTCTCTCTCTCTATCTACCCCTCTCTCTACCTCTCTCTCTTTCTCTCTACCTCTCTCTCTTTCTCTCTACCTCTCTCCCTTTCTCTCTACCTCTCTCCCTTTCTCTCTACCTCTCTCTCTCTATCTACCCCTCTCTCTCTATCTACCCCTCTCTCTCTCTCTACCTCTCTCTTTCTCTCTCTCTCTATCTACCCCTCTCTCTACCTCTCTCTCCCTTTCTCTCTGTCTCTCTCTCTCTATCTACCCCTCTCTCTACCTCTCTCTCTTTTCTCTCTACCTCTCTCCCTTT
>NW_025746078.1:137736-167736 GCF_021184085.1 Oncorhynchus gorbuscha
GAGAGAGACCACACAGCATTCTGTCAGGAGAGAGAGAGAGAGACATCACACAGCATTCTGTCAGGAGAGAGAGAGAGAGAGAGAGAGAGAGAGAGACAGAGAGAGAGAGACAGAGAGAGAGAGACAGAGAGAGAGAGACAGAGAGAGAGACAGAGAGAGAGACAGAGACAGAGACAGAGAGAGAGACACACAGCTGCCTACCTTTTCGAAGCCCATGGCAGTGAGTTTGTCTATCTTCCGTGTGTATTCTGGTCCGGGAACAGGGGCTCCACCGTAGTAATGGCCCCATAACCTGGCTGTCTGCGTAAACATCTCTGGGTTCTGCTTATACTGGGAGAGGAGAAACCCATTTACAGAATGAGGAGGAGGAGGAGAGGAGGAGAAACCCATTTACAGAACGAGGAGAAACCCATTTACAGAACGAGGAGGAGCAGAAACCCATTTACAGAACGACGTGGAGGAGGAGAGGAGGAGAAACCCATTTACAGAACGACGTGGAGGAGGAGGAGAGGAGGAGAAACCCATTTACAGAACCACGTGGAGGAGGAGAAACCCATTTACAGAACGAGGAGGAGGAGAAACCCATTTACAGAACGACGTGGAGGAGGAGAAACCCATTTACAGAACGACGTGGAGGAGGAGAAACCCATTTACAGAACGACGAGGAGGAGGAGAGGAGGAGAAACCCATTTACAGAACGACGTGGAGGAGGAGGAGAAACCCATTTACAGAACGACGTGGAGGAGGAGGAGAAACCCATTTACAGAACGACGTGGAGGAGGAGGAGAAACCCATTTACAGAACGACTTGGAGGAGGAGAGGAGGAGAAACCCATTTACAGAACAAGGAGGAGAGGAGGAGAAACCCATTTACAGAACGAGGAGGAGAGGAGGAGAAACCCATTTACAGAACGACGTGGAGGAGGAGAAACCCATTTACAGAACGACGTGGAGGAGGAGAAACCCATTTACAGAACGACGTGGAGGAGGAGGAGGAGAAACCCATTTACAGAACGACGTGGAGGAGGAGAGGAGGAGAAACCCATTTACAGAACGACGTGGAGGAGGAGAGGAGGAGGAGAAACCCATTTACAGAACGATGTGGAGGAGGAGGAGGAGGAGGAGAAACCCATTTACAGAACGACGAGGAGGAGGAGAGGAGGAGGAGAAACCCATTTACAGAACGACGAGGAGGAGGAGAGGAGGAGAAACCCATTTACAGAACGACGAGAAGGAGAAACCCATTTACAGAACAACGTGGAGGAGGAGGAGGAGAAACCCATTTACAGAACGACGTGGAGGAGGAGAGGAGGAGGAGGAGAAACCCATTTACAGAACGACGTGGAGGAGGAGAAACCCATTTACAGAACGACGAGGAGGAGGAGAGGAGGAGAAACCCATTTACAGAACGACGAGAAGGAGAAACCCATTTACAGAACAACGTGGAGGAGGAGAAACCCATTTACAGAACGACGTGGAGGAGGAGAGGAGGAGAAACCCATTTACAGAACGACGTGGAGGAGGAGAAACCCATTTACAGAACGACGTGGAGGAGAAACCCATTTACAGAACGACGAGGAGGAGGAGGAGAAACCCATTTACAGAACGACGTGGAGGAGGAGGAGAAACCCATTTACAGAACGACGTGGAGGAGGAGGAGAAACCCATTTACAGAACGACGTGGAGGAGGAGGAGGAGGAGAAAACCCATTTACAGAACGACGTGGAGGAGGAGAAACCCATTTACAGAACGACGTGGAGGAGGAGGAGGAGGAGGAGAAACCCATTTACAGAACGACGTGGAGGAGGAGGAGAAACCCATTTACAGAACGACGTGGAGGAGGAGGAGAAACCCATTTACAGAACGACGTGGAGGAGGAGAAACCCATTTACAGAACGACTTGGAGGAGGAGGAGAAACCCATTTACAGAACGACGTGGAGGAGGAGAAACCAGATTCACACCGGTACCTGGTTGGAGAGGAGGAACACAGACAGACAGATTCACACCGGTACCTGGTTGGAGAGGAGGAACACAGACAGACAGATTCACACCGGTACCTGGTTGGAGAGGAGGAACACAGACAGACAGATTCACACCGGTACCTGGTTGGAGAGGAGGAACACAGACAGATTCACACCGGTACCTGGTTGGAGAGGAGGAACACAGACAGATTCACACCGGTACCTGATTGGAGAGGAGGAACACAGACAGATCCACACCGGTACCTGATTGGAGAGGAGGAACACAGACAGATTCACACCGGTACCTGGTTGGAGAGGAGGAACACAGACAGATTCACACCGGTACCTGATTGGAGAGGAGGAACACAGACAGATTCACACCGGTACCTGATTGGAGAGGAGGAACACAGACAGACAGATTCACACCGGTACCTGGTTGGAGAGGAGGAACACAGACAGACAGATTCACACCGGTACCTGGTTGGAGAGGAGGAACACAGACAGACAGATTCACACCGGTACCTGGTTGGAGAGGAGGAACACAGACAGACAGATTCACACCGGTACCTGGTTGGAGAGGAGGAACACAGACAGATTCACACCGGTACCTGATTGGAGAGGAGGAACACAGACAGATTCACACCGGTACCTGATTGGAGAGGAGGAACACAGACAGATTCACACCGGTACCTGATTGGAGAGGAGGAACACAGACAGATTCACACCGGTACCTGATTGGAGAGGAGGAACACAGACAGATTCACACCGGTACCTGATTGGAGAGGAGGAACACAGACAGATTCACACCGGTACCTGATTGGAGAGGAGGAACACAGACAGATTCACACCGGTACCTGATTGGCCACTACTGCATCCTGGGGGTCGTCTGGTTCAGCTGCAGCCAGAAGAGCCTGGAGGGACAACAGTACTGTCCTCAGAGTCATCGCTGCTGCCCTGGGAGACAGGAAGGGGAGGGGTTAGAGAGAAAGGAGGTGCTGCCCTGGGAGACAGAGAGAGGAGGGGTTAGAGAGAGGAGGGGTTAGAGAGAGGAGGTGCTGCCCTGGGAGACAGGAAGAGGAGGGGTTAGAGAGAGGAGGGGTTAGAGAGAGGAGGTGCTGCCCTGGGAGACAGGAATAGGAGGGGTTAGAGAGAGAAGGTGCTGCCCTGGGAGACAGGAAGAGGAGGGGTTAGGGTTAGAGAGAGGAGGCTCTGCCCTGGGATACAGGAATAGGAGGGGTTAGAGAGAGGAGAGGTTAGAGAGAGGAGGCTCTGCCCTGGGAGACAGGAAGAGGAGGGGTTAGAGAGAGGAGGTTCTGCCCTGGGAGACAGGAAGAGGAGGGGTTAGAGAGAGGAGGTGCTGCCCTGGGAGACAGGAAGAGGAGGGGTTAGAGAGAGGAGGGGTTAGAGAGAGGAGGCTCTGCCCTGGGAGACAGGAAGAGGAGGGGTTAGAGAGAGGAGGGGTTAGAGAGAGGAGGTTCTGCCCTGGGAGACAGGAAGAGGAGGGGTTAGAGAGAGCAGGTGCTGCCCTGGGAGACAGGAAGAGGAGGGGTTAGAGAGAGGAGGTGCTGCCCTCGGGGACGGCGGTAGGGAGAGAGGAGGGGTTATAGGGAGGAGGAGTTGTAGGGAGAGAGGAGGAGTTGTAGGGAGAGAGGAGGGGTTATAGAGAGGAGGAGTTGTAGGGAGAGAGAGGAGGAGTTATAGGGAGAGGGGAGGGGTTATAGGGAGGAGGAGTTGTAGGGAGAGAGGAGGGGTTATAGGGAGAGGGGAGGGGTTATAGGGAGAGAGGAGGGGTTATAGGGAGAGGGGAGGGGTTATAGGGAGAGAGGAGGGGTTATAGGGAGAGGGGAGGGGTTATAGGGAGAGGGGAGGGGTTATAGGGAGAGGGGAGGGGTTATAGGGAGAGGGGAGGGGTTATAGGGAGAGGGAGGGGTTATAGGGAGAGGGGAGGGGCGTAACTATGTGTGACTCACCACTGGTCTTTGAGGATGTCCAGACAGATGGCTCCTGTTACTGAGCTGATGTTGGGGTGCCAGATCTTAGTGATGAACCTCACCTGGAGAGAGAGAGGGGTGTTAAACACCAGATAGTAGTGTACCATCATAGTGACTCTTAAAGGGACGTGTTTCTTATCTAGGGAGGGTTATTAAAGGGATGTGTTTCTTACCTTGGGAGGGTTATTAAAGGGGTGTGTTTCTTATCTAGGGAGGGTTATTAAAGGGATGTGTTTCTTATCTAGGGAGGATTATTAAAGGGGTGTGTTTCTTATCTAGGGAGGGTTATTAAAGGGATGTGTTTCTTATCTAGGGAGGATTATTAAAGGGGTGTGTTTCTTATCTAGGGAGGGTTATTAAAGGGATGTGTTTCTTATCTAGGGAGGGTTATTAAAGGGATGTGTTTCTTATCTAGGGAGGATTATTAAAGGGGTGTGTTTCTTATCTAGGGAGGATTAAAGGGGTGATCTAGGGAGGGTTATTAAAGGGATGTGTTTCTTATCTAGGGAGGATTATTAAAGGGGTGTGTTTCTTATCTAGGGAGGGTTATTAAAGGGATGTGTTTCTTATCTAGGGAGGATTATTAAAGGGGTGTGTTTCTTATTTAGGGAGGGTTATTAAAGGGATGTGTTTCTTATCTAGGGAGGATTATTAAAGGGGTGTGTTTCTTACCTTGGGAGGGTTAAAGGGATACGTTTCTGGGATTTTGATTTCCAGTTGAAATCTGCCACCTTAGAAAGGAGAAAAAACAGTGCATATATGAGTGAGTGTGGTGTGTGTGTGTGTGAGCAGGTGTGTGTGTGAGTGTGAGCAGGTGTGTGTGTGAGTGAGTGTGTGTGTGTGTGAGTGAGTGAGTGTGTGTGTGTGTGTGTGTGTGAGTGAGGAGTGTGTGTGTGTGTGTGAGTGAGCAGGTGTGTGTGTGTGTGTGTGTGTGTGAGTGAGCAGGTGTGTGTGTGTGTGTGAGTGAGCAGGTGTGTGTGTGTGTGTGTGTGTGTGTGTGTGTGTGTGTGTGTGTGTGTGTGTGTGTGTGTGTGTGTGTGTGTGTGTGTGTGTGTGTGTGTGTGTGTGTGTGTGTGTGTGTGAGACCAGTGTGTGTGTGTGTGGTGTGTGTGTCACCTTCGAGGCGTGTCTGGTGGTCCTGCGATCTCTCCTCGCAGCTCTGTGAAGTTCTCATCTACCAGATCCACCTTGATCTGGTTTTTACTGTCTGTCAGAGAAAGAGAGGGAGGGGAGAGAGGGAGGAGAGAGGGGTGAGGAGAGAGGGATGGAGAGAGAGGGATGGAGAGAGAGAGAGGGAGAGGGATGAGGAGAGAGGGAGGGGGAGAGAGGGATGGAGAGAGGGATGAGGAGAGAGGGAGGGGGAGAGAGGGATGGAGAGAGAGAGAGGGAGAGGGATGAGGAGAGAGGGAGGGGGAGAGGGATGGAGAGAGGGATGAGGAGAGAGGGAGGGGGAGAGGGATGAGGAGAGAGGGAGGGAGAGGGGGATGAGGAGAGAGAGAGAGGGAGAGGGATGAGGAGAGAGAGAGAGGGAGAGGGAGGGAGAGGGATGAAGAGGGGAGGGGTGGAGGGGTGTGAGGAGAGAAGGAGAGGAGGGGAGGGATAGAGGGAGAGGGATGGATGAGGAGAGAGGGAGGGGGAGAGGGATGAAGAGGGGAGAGAGGAGGGGAGGGATGAAGAGGGGAGAGAGGGGTGGAAAGAGGAGGGGAGGGATAGAGGGAGAGGGATGAAGAGGGGAGAGAAGGGTGGAGAGAGGAGGGGAGGGGAGAGGGATGAAGAGGGATGAAGAGAGATTGTGGTTCCGTAGGACCCTTCTCCATTGACAGTCCGTCCATCAGACCCCATCAACACAGTTATAGCAGTAGCCCACTGTCTGCCCCAATACTTCCCTTGTTCTTATTGCAACAGGACATGGGAGATCCACAGTTTCATTTAGCAAGCTAAACAACTAAACAGCTAAACAGCTAAACAACTAAACAGCTAAACAGCTAAACAACTAAACAACTAAACAGCTAAACAGCTAAACAGCTAAACAGCTAAACAACTAAACAGCTAAACAGCTAAACAAATAAACAGCTAAACAGCTAAACAGCTAAACAGCTAAACAACTAAACAGCTAAACAGCTAAACAGCTAAACAGCTAAACAGCTAAACAGCTAAAGAACTAAACAGCTAAACAGTCTCTCATGACGTGCTATATTAAAAGAACTGACAACAGTCTAGCTATCTGGCTACAGGGTCCAAAACGTCCTAAATAAATAATGTCTTCATAGCAAAGACACTGGCTTATTACATAGTGAGAAGGGGTGCACCAAGGCAGCTGTCAAACTAGCAGGCTAGCTAACAAGCTAGCTACCCTGTATTAGCTACCCTGTATTAGCTACCCTGTATGAGCTAACCTGTATGAGCTACCCTGTATTAGCTAACCTGTATTAGCTAACCCGTATTAGCTACCCCGTATTAGCTACCCCGTTTTAGCTACCCCGTTTTAGCTAACCTGTATTAGCTAACCTGTATTAGCTACCCTGTATTAGCTAACCTGTATTAGCTACCCTGTATTAGCTAATCTGTATTAGCTACCCTGTATTAGCTACCCTGAATTAGCTACCCTGTATTAGCTAACCTTAGCTACCCTGTATTAGCTACCCTGTATTAGCTACCCTGTATTAGCTACCCTGTATTAGCTACCCTGTATTAGCTACCCTGTATTAGCTACCCTGTATTAGCTACCCTGTATTAGCTAACCTGTATTTGCTACCCTGTATTAGCTACCCTGTATTAGCTACCCTGTATTAGCTACCCTGTATTAGCTAACCTGTATTAGCTAACCTGTATGAGCTACCCTGTATGAGCTACCCTGTATGAGCTACCCTGTATTAGCTACCCTGAATTAGCTACCCTGTATTAGCTAACCTGTATTTGCTACCCTGTATTAGCTACCCTGTATTAGCTACCCTGTATTAGCTACCCTGTATTAGCTACCCTATATTAGCTAACCTGTATTAGCTACCCTGTATTAGCTACCCTGTATTAGCTACCCTGAATTAGCTAACCTGTATTAGCTAACCTGAATTAGCTAACCTGAATTAGCTAACCTGAATTAGCTACCCTGTATTAGCTAACCTGTATTAGCTACCCTGTATTAGCTACCCTGAATTAGCTACCCTGTATTAGCTACCCTGTATTAGCTACCCTGTATTAGCTACCCTGTTTTAGCTACCCTGTATTAGCTAACCCGTATTAGCTACCCTGTATTAGCTACCCTGTTTTAGCTACCCTGTATTAGCTAACCCGTATTAGCTAACCCGTATTAGCTACCCTGTATTAGCTACCCTGTATTAGCTAACCCGTATTAGCTAACCTGTATTAGCTACCCTGTATTAGCTAACCTGTATTAGCTAACCTGTATTAGCTACCCTGTATTAGCTAACCTGTATTAGCTAACCTGTATTAGCTACCCTGTATTAGCTAACCTGTATTAGCTACCCTGTATTAGCTACCCTGTATTAGCTAACCTGTATTAGCTAACCTGTATTAGCTAACCTGTATTAGCTACCCTGTATTAGCTACCCTGTATTAGCTAACCTGTATTAGCTAACCTGTATTAGCTACCCTGTATTAGCTACCCTGTATTAGCTACCCTGTATTAGCTAACCTGTATTAGCTACCCTGTATTAGCTAACCTGTATTAGCTAACCTGTATTAGCTACCCTGTATTAGCTACCTAGCAACACAAGTTTCTCCCTTCAGCTAGTTAGCTAATGTCAGCTACAAAAACGTCAACACAGGGAGGGGGGAAAAAACAAACTATATTTTTTAGCATTTTGACAACTATTTGGGCTGACACTCGACATTTTGGCGTTAGGGGATTTTTTTGTTGTTGTTTGTTTGTTTGTATGGGGGTTTTGTCTTGTTATCTGTCCCAGGCCTGTCCCCCTTTGGGCTAACATCCGCGATATTTCCTGATTTGTGTCGCCGACATCCTTTCACTTCGCCGCGGGCACGTTGTCGCACAATCACCGATAAAGTTCCCCTCGATGGGGCCTCCGCTTGTTTTCCGCTGCATCAGAAACGCAGATTGGATACCTCGCAAGCTGACATGTTCCTCATGACATAAACAACTACAGTTTTAATTTAAACTGGTTTTTAAAAAAGAAAAACTTTTTTTTGTCATAAGTAACCGTAAATAGTCATCAAACCTCTTCGCTTTTCAGGACTTCTTTGAACTCCCGTTTGATCCTCTGGACCGCTATATTCGCCATGGCTCTGCCGTCGCCCTCCGTCCGGTAGCGGGATTGTTACACCTGGTCGGGCCTCGGGTCCACTCCCGTTGCTGTGTGGATATCTTCTGTTACACTCTCCAGTCCTCCTCTCTCTCTACCTCTATATCTCTACCTCTCTCCCTTTCTGTCTACCTCTCTATCGTTCTATCTACCCCTCTCTCTCTCTCTCTCTATATATATATATATATATATCTACCTCTCTCTATCTACCCCTCTCTCTCTCTCTATCTACCTCTCTCTCTCTCTATCTACCTCTCTCCCTTTCTCTCTACCTCTCTCTCTACCTCTCTCCCTTTCTCTCTACCCCTCTCTCTCTATCTACCCCTCTCTCTCTATCTACCCCTCTCTCTCTCTCTCTCTCTACCTCTCTCTTTCTCTCTCTCTCTATCTACCCCTCTCTCTACCTCTCTCTCCCTTTCTCTCTGTCTCTCTCTCTCTATCTACCCCTCTCTCTACCTCTCTCTCTTTCTCTCTACCTCTCTCTCTTTCTCTCTACCTCTCTCCCTTTCTCTCTACCTCTCTCCCTTTCTCTCTACCTCTCTCTCTCTATCTACCCCTCTCTCTCTATCTACCCCTCTCTCTCTCTCTACCTCTCTCTTTCTCTCTCTCTCTATCTACCCCTCTCTCTACCTCTCTCTCCCTTTCTCTCTGTCTCTCTCTCTCTCTCTACCCTCTCTCTCTCTCTACCTCTCTCTCTTTCTCTCTACCTCTCTCCCTTTCTCTCTACCTCTCTCTCTCTATCTACCCCCCCTCTCTCTCTCCTCTGTTTCGTTCACTCTCCTTTCTTTCCCCTCTTCAAAAACACAGCACTCCTTTCTTGAAAATGCGTGGAGCACAGTCTTGTCAGTAACTGAGTCTGTAAATATGAACACAGTTTGTTTTTTGTTGCCACAGAACTAAGGTTACTAGAACATGTTTATGTGAAAGGTTGGTTTTGTGGAAATACCTAGAAAGAGGAACGTTGTTGTTGTTGTCAAGCACTGCTGTATTCTTCTGTTTAGAGTCATGTGATATGATGGGATGCTGTGAATACATCACTTTCTCATCATATGTAACTTTAAATACCACTATTCATATGTAAACTTTAACATGACTAAGAAGGTTATATCGGGGCCGGTGGCAAACCACAAGTGATACATTGTAGCTGCACACAGTTTAGGAAATTATCTCTCTGACACACAACACGGTACATTGTCACTAATTCTCACTGTCTGTCTGTGTGTCTTTGCTACCAGTGTCCGGTATAATGGATTGCCTATTGGTCGAGGGTAAAATCCCTGTGGAGTTGACATCTCCAGCATCTTCTCTGTTGTTATGATCTGCTGAACAGGGACAGGGCCTGTGTGACACATTTTTTCTCTCCAGACATCTCTGTCCTTTTCCGTCAACACGGATGGACTCTATAATTCAGAGAAAATACAGAGTTTGTTTTATCATTCACTTGAACATGAAGGTCACATGAACAGACTTTTCCGGGGGGGCATTTTGAGGGGAAAGAGATGACACAAGAGTTACTGAGTTTAATCAGCAGATGTTGATTTTGTTGTACTCCTGACATGTACTGGTATTCTTCATATACGCGTAGCCTAGTGGTTAGAGTGGAGGGGCGGCAGCGTAGCCTAGTGGTTAGATTGTAGAGGAGGTAGGTAGCCTAGTGGTTAGAGCGTTGGACTAGTAACCGCAAGGTTGCGAGTTCAAACCCCCGAGCTGACAAGGTACAAATCTGTCGTTCTGCCCCTGAACAAGGCAGTTAACCACACTGTTCCCAGGCCGTCATTGAAAATAAGAATATGTTCTTAACTGACTTGCCTTGTTAAATAAAGGTAAAATTAAAAAATATATATATACTCCATCTGTCACTGGGTGATTGATTGACCATTGTATGATTTTGTTTACTTTCCGCACGTCATCGCGTCTTAACTCGCTCTTGACTTTGATTGGCTGAAATGATATCCCGCTGGATATCTAAACCAATCGGATGTCTGAGACAGTTGAAACGCTGAGTTGAAGAAAAAAAACGAAAGTTTCCACGTTACCACAGTCACAAAGTCAAAATGGCTAACCTTATGCATAACCTTAAATAGCATTTTGGTATAATTTATTTTCATACATCTTTACAATATAGCCAGCGTGGTTAAGATTTAAAATACAATTGAAAAAGAGAAATTGTAGAAATAGGTGCTATTTATGACTTTATGGCTGTGGTAACTAGTGACGAGCAAAACACGAGTTCCCTGTCTACTCGGAGATCTCGCGTGATGTCCGTGACGTGGCTGTCGCGTACTGTATCAAAACACAGACAGGCAGAGCTCGGGTTTTATCATTAGTTCCCCGTTTTGCAACTAAAACCACCGTTTCTATTGGACAGTAATCGGGTAGGTCCCCTCCCGTTTCGTTTGCCTCCGTGTATGGAACGTGTTGCAACAGAATTGGCATAATGAATGAGCCCCTGGAAATCTTCTACTGTACAGATGAAAACAGTTTTGGCCAGCTGTGGCTTTCTGATAACGTGTCTACCGTCGGGAACGATTAACAACAAGAAACATACATTCACTGGACTCTAAAAGCTGCGTCTGGATCAGTGTGTTCAGGTAAGTGTCGTCTCTCTGTCTCTTCAATAAACACAAGCAAAACGCAAATGCACTGGCAGCGCTGGATAAAAGTACTGAATCTACAGGGTAATATAATAATAATATATGCCATTTAGCAGACGCTTTTATCCAAAGCGACTTACAGTCATGTGTGCATACATTCTACGTATGGGTGGTCCCGGGGATCGAACCCACTAACCTGGCGTTACAAGCGCCATGCTCTATAGATAAAAGCATAAACGCATCCACACGGAAATAATTAAGTTTTGAGTATAATATGCATCAAAAGCTCCAAGGCGAAGTTGCACCTCTATTTGGCTAGACAGCACCAACAGATCTGGGTCCAGGCTAGACGGCACCAATAGATCTGGGTCCAGGCTAGACGGCACCAACATATCTGGGTCCAGGCTAGACGGCACCAACATATCTGGGTCCAGGCTAGACGGCACCAACAGATCTGGGTCCAGGCTGGACGGCACCAACAGAAGTTGCACCTATATTTTTCGAGTTTTTTTTTTAAACATAAAACGGATCAGAGAACCGAAGTCAATGCCGGAAAAGAGAATTGCGGTGTGTGACGTAATATGGAGGACCGGACAAGTCAGCCTCTTCCCTGTAAATGTCATGTAAAAACTCCCGACAAAAAAAAAATAACTTCACTTCAAATTTATTCCGCAGTCATGACTTCTGGTTTCAATTCAATGTATCGGCCAACTTACAAAGCAAATTACTTTTATGAATGTGTAGGTACAAAATAAGTTTGCCATCTTGCTTGCCAACTATAGCCTTTTACTCACTGTTAGTACTGCGTGAACCAATTGTTATCAACGCTTAGCTTACAGCTACATTAAAGGAAACAAACGTTTTGAAATACATAACGCCCATCTAACTAACCACTTATCAAATAATGTAGCCGGTTTATGCAGTTATCTTAGACGACTGTTTGTTTTAGTTGGTATTATTGTTCCATAATACAAGACAGGAGGACTTGTGTTCGCCCAGAGACTAGCTGCTAACTAGTTACAGTTGGGTCGGCAGGGTCGCCTAGTGGTTAGAGTGTTGGACTAGTAACCAGAAGGTTGCGAGTTCAAATCCCCGAGCTGACAAGGTACAAATCTGTTGTTCTGCCCCTGAACAGGCAGTTAACCCACTGTTCCCAGGCCGTCATTGTAAATACGAATTTGTTCTTAACTGACTTGCCTTGTTAAATAAAGGTTTAAAAAAAATATTCAACTGAAGAGGCCTAACTTACCTGCTTCAATGTTCTGTTAAAAGGGTGATTTGGCTCTGGAAGCCAAAACCAGCTAAATAATCCCATCTAGACATGAATCGATTCTACTCTACGGTTCTAGAAACATAACTCTCTTTTTAACTTTCACATCAAAATAATTTCACAAATGCAACATTTAAAAAAACAGTATTTTGTTGACACAGGTTCAGAGACTCCGATAATTCATCAGGTCGTCCACTCTGTCTTCTGTCTGTTTTCTCTTAACCTCTACCAAGCGCTGTGACATGGAAATACTCTAACCGTATAAAAGTGTGTATCAATGTAGCCTTTTAAAATATATATTTTTATTATTTCTAGCCGTTAATATGAAAGATAAGGTCCTTATGCTTTCAAAAACCTGTAGAGCAAGCGATGCCTGTTAATGTTCAGACCGAGAGTCGGGGCTCTTAACAAACCCCGCCCCCACAAACCCCGCCCCCACAGATGCTTTCGTCCAATGACTCGTATGTAATGGAACTGAAAATCATGATCAAGGGCTACAGTGACGTTAGCTAACAGGCTAAGCATCAAACATTTGCTAACAGGCTACGTATCTAACATTTGCTAACAGGCTAAGCATCAAACATTTGCTAACAGGCTAAGCATCAAACATTTGCTATCATAACATTTGCTAACAGGCTACGTATCTAACATTTGCTAACAGGCTACATATCTAACATTTTGCTAACAGGCTACGTATCTAACATTTGCTAACAGGCTAAGCATCTAATATTTTGCTAACAGGCTAAGCATCTAACATTTGCTAACAGGCTAAGCATCTAACATTTTGCTAACAGGCTAAGCATCTAACATTTTGCAACAGGCTAAGCATCTAACATTTTGCTAACAGGCTAAGCATCTAACATTTTGCTAACAGGCTAAGCATCTAACATTTTGCTAACAGGCTAAGCATCTAACATTTTGCTAACAGGCTAAGCATCTAACATTTTGCTAACAGGCTAAGCATCTAACATTTTGCTAACAGGCTAAGCATCTAACATTTTGCTAACAGGCTGAGCATCTAACATTTTGCTAACAGGCTGAGCATCTAACATTTTGCTAACAGGCTAAGCATCTAACATTTTGCTAACAGGCTGACGCATCTAACATTTTGCTAACAGGCTAAGAATCTAACATTTTGCTCCCTACATGGCCCCTCCCTAACATGGCCCCTCCCTACATGGCCCCTCCCTAACATTTTGCCCCTCCCTACATGGCCCCTCCCCTACAGGCCCCTCCCCTAACATTTTGCCACCAGGCATTAGATTGGTCTCTGTTTTGTTTCTAGGGTGGTAATGTGTACCTACCTAACTAGCTAGGTAACTATGTACTGATCATTCAGCACCAGTAAAAGGCTCCAGGATCTGCTTTGTTTTACCTGTGAAACCATTTCCTCGCCCTTGTTGTTTGGTCTAAATGAAATGAGAACCACAGTCAGGCCCCTGTGTAAATAAGTTACACAAGGGCCAAGGAAACGTTTGTCTGGAGCCTCTCCGAGCTACTGCACCTGCCAAGAGGTCCGGGCATTTTATGGCACAGGTAGCCAGTGGGCCTGGTCAAAAGGCTAGGAGGGGGGCTTTGATGTCTCCTCTCATCCCAGGTGTGTGTGTGTTTGGTCTCATCCCAGGTGTGTGTGTGTGTGTGGTCTCATCCCAGGTGTGTTTGTGTGGTCTCATCCCAGGTGTGTGTGTGGTCTCATCCCAGGTGTTTGTGGTCTCATCCCAGGTGTGTGTGTGGTGGTCTCATCCCAGGTGTGTGTGTGTGTGGTCTCATCCCAGGTGTGTGTGTGTGTGGTCTCATCCCAGGTGTGTGTGTGTGTGGTCTCATCCCAGGTGTGTGTGTGTGTGTCTCATCCCAGGTGTGTGTGTGGTCTCATCCCAGGTGTGTGTGTGTGTGGTCTCATCCCAGGTGTGTGTGTGTGTCTCATCCCAGGTGTGTGTGTGTGTGGTCTCATCCCAGGTGTGTGTGTGTGTGGTGGTCTCATCCCAGGTGTGTGTGTGTGTGGTCTCATCCCAGGTGTGTGTGTGTGTGTCTCATCCCAGGTGTGTGTGTGTGTGGTCTCATCCCAGGTGTGTGTGTGTGTGGTCTCATCCCAGGTGTGTGTGTGTGTGGTCTCATCCCAGGTGTGTGTGTGTGTGGTCTCATCCCAGGTGTGTGTGTGGTCTCATCCCAGGTGTGTGTGTTTTGTCAGGTGATCGTAATGGCGGAGGGAGGATTTGACCCCTGTGAGTGCATCTGCACCCAGGAGCACGCCATGAGACGACTCATCAACCTGGTAAGAGTGTGTGTGTCTGTGTGTGTGTGTCTGTGTGTGTGTGTGTGTGTCTGTGTGTCTGTGTGTCTGTGTGTGTGTGTGTGTGTGTGTGTGTCTGTGTGTGTGTCTGTGTGTCTGTGTGTGTGTGTGTGTGTGTGTGTGTCTGTGTGTCTGTGTGTCTGTGTGTCTGTCTGTGTGTGTGTGTGTGTGTCTGTCTGTCTGTCTGTCTGTCTGTCTGTCTGTCTGTCTGTCTGTCTGTCTGTCTGTCTGTCTGTGTCTGTCTGTCTGTCTGTCTGTCTGTCTGTCTGTCTGTCTGTCTGTCTGTCTGTCTGTCTGTCTGTCTGTCTGTCTGTCTGTCTGTCTGTCTGTCTGTCTGTCTGTGTGTGTGTGTGTGTGTGTGTGTGTGTGTGTGTGTGTGTGTGTGTGTGTGTGTGTGTGTGTGTGTGTGTGTGTGTGTGTGTGTGTGTGTGTATACAGACATAATATGACATTTGTAATGTCTTTATTGTTTTGAAACTCCTGTATGTGTAATGTTTACTGTTCATTTTAATATCGTTTATTTCACTTTTGTTTATTATCTATTTCACTTACTTTGGCAATTTTAACATGTGTTCCCCATGACAATAATGCCCTTGGAAGATTGAGAGAGAGAGAGAGAGAGAGAGAGAGAGAGAGAGAGAGAGAGAGAGAGAGAGAGAGAGAGAGAGAGAGAGAGAGAGAGAGAGAGAGAGAGAGAGAGAGAGAGAGAGAGAGAGAGAGAGAGAGAGAGAGAGAGAGAGAGAGAGAGAGAGAGAGAGAGAGAGAGAGACAGAGAGAGAGAGAGAGAGAGAGAGGGGAAAAGTGTGTGGAGGCTCTGAGCCAGCAGCACATCCTGGATCCTGCTGTCTGTCTCTCTGTGTTTGTCTTGAGGACTGACAGACACACACACACACACACATAGATGGTGTCTCTCTCTCTTTCTGTGCTTCAAGGCAGTGATTAGAACGTTGCAACAATGGAATGCTGGGAGGCGGGTGTAAATCTGTTTTAGAATGTGCTCCAGTCAACCAAGCCATCTCATTGGTCCCTGTGTACAGGTCTGTCTATGTGGCCAGCTGTCATTGGTCCAGCACAACCATGAGAGTTTCGTCATTTACCTACAGACAGAGCGGGACCTGAACCACAGCTTAGTCCTTTACTTCCTGGGAGTTGTCCAATATCTTATTTTAATGAATATACAGAGATTTCTAAGTATATATATAGACAGACTTATGTTTTCAGTTATAATGTACATGTACACTACTGTTCAAAAGTTTTAGGGGTCACTTAGAAATATCCTTGTTTTTGAAAGAAAAGCAAAAAAATGTTTTGTCAATTTTTAAACGACATCAAATTGATCAGAAATGTAGTAGACATGTAGACATTGTTAATGTTGTAAATGACTGTTGTAGCTGGAAATGGCTGATTTTTAATGGAATATCTACATAGGTGTACAGAGGCCCATTATCAGCAACCATCACTCCTGTGTTCCAATGGCACGTTGTGTTAGCTAATCCAAGTTTATCATTTTAAAAAGGCTAATTGATCATTAGAAAACCCCTTTTGCAATTATGTTAGCGCAGCTGAAAATTGTTGTACTGATTTGAAGAAGCAATACAACTGTCCTTCTTTAGACTAGTTGAGTATCTGGAGCATCAGCATTTGAAAGACCTTTCTTCTGAAACTCGTCAGTCTATTCCTGTTCTGAGAAATGAAGGCTATTCCATGTGAGAAATTGCCAGGAAACTGGAGATCTCTTACTACGCTGTGTACTACTCCCTTCACAGAACAGCGCAAACTGGCTCTGACCAGAATAGAAAGAGGAGTGGGAGGCCCTGGTGCACAACTGAGCAAGAGGACAAGTACATTAGAGTGTCTAGTTTGAGATACAGACGCCTCACAAGTCCTCAATTGGCAGCTTCATTAAATAGTACCCGCAAAACATTAGTCTAAGTGCCAACAGTGAAGAGGAGACTCCGGGATGCTGGCCTTCTAGGCAGAGTTCCTCTGTCCAGTCTCAACGTCAACAGTGAAGAGGAGACTCCGGGATGTTGGTCTTCTAGGCAGAGTTCCTCTGTCCAGTCTCAACGTCAACAGTGAAGAGGAGACTCCGGGATGTTGGTCTTCTAGGCAGAGTTCCTCTGTCCAGTCTCAACGTCAACAGTGAAGAGGAGACTCCGGGATGTTGGTCTTCTAGGCAGAGTTCCTCTGTCCAGTCTCAACGTCAACAGTGAAGAGGAGACTTGCTGGTCTTCTTTCCCATCTGTCTGTTTTCTTTTCCCATCTTAATCTTTTATTTTATTTTGGCCAGTCTGAGAAATGGCTTTTTATTTGAAACTCTGTCTAGAAGGCCAAGCATCCCGGAGGTCTAGTTTTGTGTTCGTTGAAGAGGGCGAGAGCTGCTAGACGACAACCATTATCTCATAGGAATTTAATGATTCATTGAAAACCACAAGATCTGTCTCTCTGCCTGTCTCTCTGCCCGCCTGTCTGTCTCTCTGTCTGCCTGCCTGCCTGTCTGCCTCTCTCTGTCTGTCTCTCTGCCTGTCTGTCAGCCTGTCTGTCTCTCTGCCCGCCTGTCTGTCTGCCTCTCTCTGTCTGTCTCTCTGCCCGCCTGTCTGTCTGTCTCTCTGTCTGTCTGCCTCTCTCTGCCTGTCTCTCTGCCTGTCTGTCTGTCTGTCTGTCTGTCTGTCTGTCTGTCTGTCTCTCTGCCTCTCTCTGTCTGTCTCTCTGCCTGTCTGCCTCTCTGTCTGTCTGCCTCTGTCTGTCTGCCTCTCTCTGTCTGTCTCTCTGCCTGTCTGCCTCTCTCTGTCTGTCTCTCTGCCTGCCTGTCTCTCTGTCTCTCTGTCTGTCTGCCTCTCTCTCTCTGTCTCTCTGTCTGTCTGCCTCTCTCTGTCTGTCTCTCTGCCTGTCTTCCTCTCTGTCTGTTTGTCTGGTCTAATAAGGACAGAACCAACACGATCTGTAAACTCATGTTCCCCCCCCTCTCTCTCCGTCTCCTCTCTCTCTCTCCACTCCCTCTCTCTCCCCCTCTCTCCCCTCCCCCCCCTCTCTCTCCCCCTCTCTACCCCCTCCCTCTCTCTCTCCTGTGTCCACCAGCTACGTCAGTCTCAGTCCTACTGTACAGACACAGAGTGTCCTCAGGACTGTATGTATTCTTCACCACACACTGACCCACATTTAAGCCTTGTGCTGATCAAAACAACACTTCCATCAGCCAAGTGGTTATTAACGGGAATGTCTTTCTCTGTGTCCCTCCAGTACCAGGACCCAGTGGCTCAGTAGGAGGTGGAGACCTGACTGTCCCCGTGGTTCTGATGGGCTGGATGGTTCTGGTTCTGCTCCTCTTCCTCCTCAGACCCAACAGCCTCAGAGGATCCCCAGCACCGCCTGCTGGCAAACCTACTGGACCTCACAGTGTAGGTATGGAGGGAGGAGGGGGGGAGGAGGAGGGAACCTACTGGACCTCACAGTGTAGGTATGGAGGGAGGAGGAGGGAACCTACTGGACCTCACAGTGTAGGTATGGAGGGAGGAGGAGGGAACCTACTGGACCTCACAGTGTAGGTATGGAGGGAGGAGGAGGAGGGAGGAGGAGGGAACCTACTGGACCCCACAGTGTAGGTATGGAGGGAGGAGGAGGGAACCTACTGGACCTCACAGTGTAGGTATGGAGGGAGGAGGAGGGAACCTACTGGACCCCACAGTGTAGGTATGGAGGGAGGAGGAGGGAACCTACTGGACCCCACAGTGTAGGTATGGAGGGAGGAGGGAACCTACTGGACCTCACAGTGTAGGTATGGAGGGAGGAGGAGGGAACCTACTGGACCTCACAGTGTAGGTATGGAGGGAGGAGGAGGGAACCTACTGGACCCCACAGTGTAGGTATGGAGGGAGGAGGAGGGAACCTACTGGACCCCACAGTGTAGGTATGGAGGGAGGAGGAGGAGGGAACCTACTGGACCTCACAGTGTAGGTATGGAGGGAGGAGGAGGGAACCTACTGGACCTCACAGTGTAGGTATAGAGGGAGGAGGAGGAGGGAACCTACTGGACCTCACAGTGTAGGTATAGAGGGAGGAGGAGGAGGGAACCTACTGGACCTCACAGTGTAGGTATGGAGGGAGGAGGAGGAGGGAACCTACTGGACCTCACAGTTTAGGTATGGAGGGAGGAGGAGGGAACCTACTGGACCTCACAGTGTAGGTATGGAGGGAGGAGGAGGGAACCTACTGGACCTCATAGTGTAGTTATGGAGGGAGGAGGAGGAGGGGAACCTACTGGACCTCACAGTGTAGGTATGGAGGGAGGAGGAGGGATAGAGGGAACCTACTGGACCCCACAGTGTAGGTATGGAGGGAGGAGGAGGGAACCTACTGGACCCCACAGTGTAGGTATGGAGGGAGGAGGAGGGATAGAGGGAACCTACTGGACCCCACAGTGTAGGTATGGAGGGAGGAGGAGGGAACCTACTGGACCCCACAGTGTAGGTATGGAGCGAGGAGGATGAGGGAACCTATTGGACCTCACAGTGTAGGTATGGAGGGAGGAGGAGGGATAGAGGGAACCTACTGGACCCCACAGTGTAGGTATGGAGGGAGGAGGAGTGATAGAGGGAACCTACTAGACCTCACAGTGTAGGTATGGAGGGAGGAGGAGGGAACCTACTGGACCTCACAGTGTAGGTATGGAGGGAGGAGGAGGAGGGAACCTACTGGACCTCACAGTGTAGGTATGGAGGGAGGAGGAGGGAACCTACTGGACCTCACAGTGTAGGTATAGAGGGAGGAGGAGGGAACCTACTGGACCTCACAGTGTAGGTATGGAGGGAGGAGGAGGAGGGAACCTACTGGACCTCACAGTGTAGGTATGGAGGGAGGAGGAGGAGGGAACCTACTGGACCTCACAGTGTAGGTATGGAGGGAGGAGGAGGAGGGAACCTACTGGACCTCACAGTGTTGGTATGGAGGGAGGAGGAGGGAACCTACTGGACCTCACAGTGTAGGTATGGAGGGAGGAGGAGGGAACCTACTGGACCCCACAGTGTAGGTATGGAGGGAGGAGGGATGGAGGGAACCTACTGGACCTCACAGTGTAGGTATGGAGGGAGGAGGAGGGGACCTACTGGACCTCACAGTGTAGGTATGGAGGGAGGAGGAGGGAACCTACTGGACCTCACAGTGTAGGTATGGAGGGAGGAGGAGGGAACCTACTGGACCTCACAGTGTAGGTATGGAGTTAGGAGGAGGGAACCTACTGGACCTCACAGTGTAGGTATGGAGGGAGGAGGAGGAGGGAACCTACTGGACCTCACAGTGTTGGTATGGAGGGAGGAGGAGGGATAGAGGGAACCTACTAGACCTCACAGTGTTGGTATGGAGGGAGGAGGAGGGAACCTACTGGACCTCACAGTGTAGGTATGGAGGGAGGAGGAGGAGGGGAACCTACTGGACCTCACAGTGTAGGTATGGAGGGAGGAGGAGGGATAGAGGGAACCTACTGGACCTCACAGTGTAGGTATGGAGAGAGGAGAGGGGGGGGTGGAGGAGAAGAGGGTGGATGGAGGAGAGGAGGGTGGAGGGAGGAGAGGAGGGTGGATGGAGAAGAGGAGGGTGGATGGAGGAGGAGAGGAGGGTGGATGGAGGAGAAGAGGGTGGATGGAGGAGAAGAGGGTGGATGGAGAGGAGGGTGGATGGAGAAGAGGAGGGTGGATGGAGAAGAGGAGGGTGGATGGAGGAGAGGAGGGTGGATGGAGGAGAGGAGGAGGGTGGATGGAGGAGAGGAGGGTGGATGGAGCAGAGGAGGGTGGATGGAGAAGAGGAGGGTGGATGGAGGAGGAGAGGAGGGTGGATGGAGGAGGAGAGGAGGGTGGATGGAGGAGAAGAGGGTGGATGGAGAAGAGGAGGGTGGATGGAGAAGAGGAGGGTGGATGGAGGAGAGGAGGGAGGAGAGGAGGGTGGATGGAGGAGAGGAGGGAGGAGAGGAGGGTGGATGGAGGAGAGGAGGGTGGATGGAGGAGAGGAGGGTGGATGGAGAAGAGGAAGGTGGATGGAGGAGAGGAGGGTGGATGGAGGAGAGGAGGGTGGATGGAGGAGAGAAGGGTGGGTGGAGGAGAGGAGGTTGGATGGAGAAGAGGAGGGTGGATGGAGAAGAGGAGGGTGGATGGAGGAGAGGAGGGAGGAGGGAGGGTGGATGGAGAAGAGGAGGGTGGATGGAGGAGAGGAGGGTGGATGGAGGAGAGGAAGGTGGATGGAGGAGAGGAGGGTGGATGAAGGGATGGTTTTGATATTGTTGTATTTATTTGTTTATTGACTGGAGTTGAACAGAGTCGACCAGGATCCCCCAGCTCCACCAGTGGATGGAGAACCAGACGGAGAACCGGAGAGAACCAGACGTTCTACTGGACAACCCAACATCTCCACCGGACGTTCTACTGGACAACCCAACATCTACACCGGACGTTCTACTGGACAACCCAACATCTCCACCGGACGTTCTACTGGACAACACAACATCTCCTCCAGACGTTCTGCCCGTTCTAGTTGGTACCCCGGAGCTTGGCTGCGACCTCTGACCCTGTACATCACAATGCATTTCCTGTTTAGTGCACTACTTTAGACCAGAGCCCTATGGGTAGTAGTGCACTACTTTAGACCAGAGCCCTGGGGGTAGTGAACAGACCAGAGCCCTATGGGGGTAGTGACTACTTTAGACCAGGATCCCCCAGCCCTATGGGGTAGTGCACTACTTTAGACCAGAGCCCTATGGGGTAGTGCACTACTTTAGACCAGAGCCCTATGGGGTAGTGCACTACTTTAGACCAGAGCCCTGGAGTGCACTACTTTAGGAGAGACCAGAGCCCTATGGGGGTAGTGCACTACTTTAGACCAGAGCCCTATGGGGGTAGTGCACTACTTTAGACCAGAGCCCTATGGGGTAGTGCACTACTTTAGACCAGAGCCCTATGGGGTAGTGCACTACTTTAGACCAGAGCCCTATGGGGTAGTGCACTACTTTAGACCAGAGCCCTATGGGGTAGGGCACTACTTTATTTTTGTTTAGACCAGACCAGAGCCCTACCCCCAGGGTACGTGCACTACTTTAGACCCTAGAGCCCTACTTTAGACCAGAGCCCTATGGGGTAGTGCACTACTTTAGACCAGAGCCCTATGGGGTTCTACTGGACAGAGCCCAACATCTTTAGACCAGAGCCCTATGGGGTAGTGCACTACTTTAGACCAGAGCCCTATGGGGTAGTCTACTTTAGACCAGAGCCCTATGGGGTAGTGCACTACTTTAGACCAGAGCCCTATGGGGTAGTGCACTACTTTAGACCAGAGCCCTATGGGGTAGTGCACTACTTTAGACCAGAGCCCTATGGGGTACACTACTTTAGACCAGAGCCCTATGGGGTAGGGCACTACTTTAGACCAGAGCCCTATGGGGTAGTGCACTACTTTAGACCAGAGCCCTATGGGGTAGGGCACTACTTTAGACCAGAGCCCTATGGGGGTAGTGCACTACTTTAGACCAGAGCCCTATGGGGTAGGGCACTACTTTAGACCAGAGCCCTATGGGGTAGTGCACTACTTTAGACCAGAGCCCTATGGGGTAGAGCACTACTTTAGACCAGAGCCCTATGGGGTAGTGCACTACTTTAGACCAGAGCCCTATGGGGGTAGTGCACTACTTTAGACCAGAGCCCTATGGGGGTAGTGCACTACTTTAGACCAGAGCCCTATGGGGTAGTGCACTACTTTAGACCAGAGCCCTATGGGGTAGTGCACTACTTTAGACCAGAGCCCTATGGGGTAGTGCACTACTTTAGACCAGAGCCCTATGGGGTAGTGCACTACTTTAGACCAGAGCCCTATGGGGTAGTGCACTACTTTAGACCAGAGCCCTATGGGGGGTAGTGACAGAGCCCTATGGGGTAGTGCACTTTTAGACCAGAGCCCTATGGGGTAGTGCACTACTTTAGACCAGAGCCCTATGGGGTAGTGCACTACTTTAGACCAGAGCCCTATGGGGGTAGTGCACTACTTTAGACCAGAGCCCTATGGGGTAGTGCACTACTTTAGACCAGAGCCCTATGGGGGTAGTGCACTACTTTAGACCAGAGCCCTATGGGGTAGGGCACTACTTTAGACCAGAGCCCTATGGGGTAGTGCACTACTTTAGACCAGAGCCCTATGGGGTAGGGCACTACTTTAGACCAGAGCCCTATGGGGGTAGTGCACTACTTTAGACCAGAGCCCTATGAGCACTACTTTAGACCAGAGCCCTATGGGGGTAGTGCACTACTTTAGACCAGAGCCCTATGGGGTAGTGCACTACTTTAGACCAGAGCCCTATGGGGGTAGTGCACTACTTTAGACCAGAGCCCTATGGGGGTAGTGCACTACTTTAGACCAGAGCCCTATGGGGGTAGTGCACTACTTTAGACCAGAGCCCTATGGGGTAGTGCACTACTTTAGACCAGAGCCCTATGGGGGTAGTGCACTACTTTAGACCAGAGCCCTATGGGGTAGTGCACTACTTTAGACCAGAGCCCTATGGGGTAGTGCACTACTTTAGACCAGAGCCCTATGGGGTAGGGCACTACTTTAGACCAGAGCCCTATGGGGGTAGTGCACTACTTTAGACCAGAGCCCTATGGGGGTAGTGCACTACTTTAGACCAGAGCCCTATGGGGGTAGTGCACTACTTTAGACCAGAGCCCTATGGGGTAGTGCACTACTTTAGACCAGAGCCCTATGGGGTAGGGCACTACTTTAGACCAGAGCCCTATGGGGTAGGGCACTACTTTAGACCAGAGCCCTATGGGGTAGTGCACTACTTTAGACCAGAGCCCTATGGGGTAGTGCACTACTTTAGACCAGAGCCCTATGGGGGTAGTGCACTACTTTAGACCAGAGCCCTATGGGGTAGTGCACTATATAGGTCAGGGTTGGGGGGGTGGGATCCACAACAAAGATCTGACATCATCAGGAGGGGCCTCAGTTGATCACGGGTCTGTGTACCCACGTCTACAAGTGGCTAAACATAAGAGAGAAACTGCTGATGTACAGAACCACATTTAGAAATTCCACTTTGTGTGTTTTACTAATCTAACTCAGAGGGGAATGTAGAGACTGGATCGGTCTTGCATACTGTCATCTTTCCTCTGGGCATCACCGGCTGGGTCTCAGTTGGCCTTTCTAGTGCACTACATAGGGCTCTAGTCAGAATTAGTGCACTACATAGGGCTCTAGTCAGAATTGGTGCACTACATAGGGCTCTAGTCAGAATTAGTGCACTACATAGGGCTCTAGTCAGAATTGGTGCACTACATAGATTGGGGTGCAATTTGGGACTGATCAACTAGCTAGTCATGTAGTTTATTGATTGAATCACTTAGCAACAAGAGAGGGGGAGGGGCTCTTCAGAATCAACACCCCGACATTCCGCGGTGATGTCACAATGGATCTGAGTGTAGCGCGCGTTGATGATGTCACAGTGTAAGTTCAACTGTGTTGTTGTGTAGTCAGGTCATGGGGGTGTATTCATTATGTCTATTCTGTTGCAAAACGTTTTTTTTTTAAAGTTTGTTGCAACAACAAAAACGAACAAAAAATGTTTCACATCAGAAACCATTTTTTTTACTCCAGAGTTTCTATTGGACAAATGTCGATAGGTTCCTCCGCCGTTTCGTTCTGTTTGCTTTTGTTTGGTTTGTGAAATGATAAACGGTTTCTGTTGCAAGAAGTAATGAATACACCCCAGGGTTAAAACATTTTTTTTTATCTGTGTTTTGAAGCCGATACGCCATTTTGAAAAGGCTATTTTATATTAACCCCCCCAGACTCTCTCTCTCTGTTAGGCAGGGGGGGGTCTGAGGTAGGCAGAGGGGGTCTGAGAGGGGTAGGGGGGTCTGAGGTAGGTAGGGGGGTCTGGGGTAGGTAGGGGGTCTGAGGTAGGTAGGGGGTCTGAAGTAGGAAGGGGGGTGAGGTAGGTAGGGTGGGTCTGAGGTAGGCAGGAGGGGGTCTGAGGTATGCAGGGGGTCTGAGGTAGGCAGGGGGTCTGAGGTAGGCAGGGGGGTCTGAGGTAGGCAGGGGGTCTGAGGTAGGCAGAGGGGGTCTGAGGTAGGCAGAGGGGGTCTGAGGTAGGCAGAGGGGGTCTGAGGTAGGCAGGGGGGGTCTGAGGTAGGCAGGGGAGGCCTGAGGTAGATAGGGGGGTCTGAGGTAGGTAGGGGGGGGGTCTGAAGTAGGCAGGGGGGTCTGAGGTAGGCAGGGGGGGTCTGAGGTAGGCAGAGGGGGGTCTGAGGTAGGCAGGGGGGGTCTGAGGTAGGCAGAGGGGGTCTGAGGTAGGCAGAGGGGGTCTGAGGTAGGCAGAGGGGGTCTGAGTTAGGCAGGGGGGTCTGAGGTAGGCAGAGGGGGTCTGAGGTAGACAGAGGGGGGGGGGGGTCTGGCATTCCCTATATACAGTATAGTGCACTACTTCGGCACCCTATTCCCTATATACAGTATAGTGCACTACTTCGGCACCCTATTCCCTATATACAGTATAGTGCACTACTTAGGCACCCTATTCCATATATACAGTATAGTGCACTACTTAGGCACCCTATTCCCTATATACAGTATAGTGCACTACTTAGTCACCCTATTCCCTATATACAGTATAGTGCACTGCTTAGGCACCCTATTCCCTATATACATTATAGTGCACTACTTAGTCACCCTATTCCCTATATACAGTATAGTGCACTACTTAGGCACCCTATTCCCTATATACAGTATAGTGCACTACTTAGGCACCCTATTCCCTATATACAGTATAGTGCACTGCTTAGGCACCCTATTCCCTATATACATTATAGTGCACTACTTAGTCACCCTATTCCCTATATACAGTATAGTGCACTGCTTAGGCACCCTATTCCCTATATACATTATAGTGCACTACTTAGTCACCCTATTCCCTATATACAGTATAGTGCACTACTTAGGCACCCTATTCCCTATGTACAGTATAGTGCACTGCTTAGGCACCCTATTCCCCATATACAGTATAGTGCACTACTTAGGCACCCTATTCCCTATATACAGTATAGTGCACTACTTAGGCACCCTATTCCCCATATACAGTATAGTGCACTACTTAGGCACCCTATTCCCTATATACAGTATAGTGCACTACTTAGGCACCCTATTCCCTATATACAGTATAGTGCACTACTTAGGCACCCTATTCCCTATATACAGTATAGTGCACTACTTCGGCACCCTATTCCTTATATACAGTTTATTTTAATGTAACTTTTATTTAACTTGGTAAGTCAGTTAAGATAGGGATTAGGGCTCTGGTCTATAGTAGTACCACTATATAGGGAATAGGGCTATGGTCTATAGTAGTACCACTATATAGGGAATAGGGCTCTGGTCTGTAGTAGTACCACTATATAGGGAATAGGGCTCTGGTCTATAGTAGTACCACTATATAGGGAATAGGGCTCTGGTCTATAGTAGTACCACTATATAGGGAATAGGTCTCTGGTCTATAGTAGTGTACTATATAGGGAATAGGGCTCTGGTCTATAGTAGTACCACTATATAGGGAATAGGTCTCTGGTCTATAGTAGTGTACTATATAGGGAATAGGGCTCTGGTCTATAGTAGTGCACTATATAGGGAATAGGGCTCTGGTCTATAGTAGTACCACTATATAGGGAATAGGTCTCTGGTCTATAGTAGTACCACTATATAGGGAATAGGGCTCTGGTCTATAGTAGTACCACTATATAGGGAATAGGGCTCTGGTCTATAGTAGTACCACTATATAGGGAATAGGTCTCTGGTCTATAGTAGTGTACTATATAGGGAATAGGGCTCTGGTCTATAGTAGTGCACTATATAGGGAATAGGGCTCTGGTCTATAGTAGTACCACTATATAGGGAATAGGTCTCTGGTCTATAGTAGTACCACTATATAGGGAATAGGGCTCTGGTCTATAGTAGTACCACTATATAGGGAATAGGGCTCTGGTCTATAGTAGTGTACTATATAGGGAATAGGGCTCTGGTCTATAGTAGTGTTCTATATAGAGAACAGGTCTCTGGTCTATAGTAGTGTACTATATAGGGAATAGGGCTCTGGTCTATAGTAGTGTTCTATATAGAGAACAGGTCTCTGGTCTATAGTAGTGTACTATATAGGGAATAGGGTCTATAGTAGTGTTCTATATAGGGAATAGGGTCTATAGTAGTGTACTATATAGGGAATAGGGTCTATAGTAGTGTACTATATAGGGAATAGGGTCTATAGTAGTGTTCTATATAGGGAATAGGGTCTATAGTAGTGTACTATATAGGGAATAGGGTCTATAGTAGTGTTCTATATAGGGAATAGGGTCTATAGTAGTGTTCTATATAGGGAATAGGGTCTATAGTAGTGTACTATATAGGGAATAGGGTCTATAGTAGTGTAATATATAGGGAATAGGGTCTATAGTAGTGTACTATATAGGGAATAGGGTCTATAGTAGTGTTCTATATAGGGAATAGGGTCTATAGTAGTGTTCTATATAGGGAATAGGGTCTATAGTAGTGTTCTATATAGGGAACAGGGTCTATAGTAGTGTACTATATAGGGAATAGGGTCTATAGTAGTGTACTATATAGGGAATAGGGCTCTGGTCTATAGTAGTGTACTATATAGGGAATAGGGTCTATAGTAGTGTACTATATAGGGAATAGGGTCTATAGTAGTGTTCTATATAGGGAATAGGGTCTATAGTAGTGTTCTATATAGGGAACAGGGTCTATAGTAGTGTACTATATAGGGAATAGGGTCTATAGTAGTGTACTATATAGGGAATAGGGTCTATAGTAGTGTTCTATATAGGGAATAGGGTCTATAGTAGTGTTCTATATAGGGAATAGGGTCTATAGTAGTGTACTATATAGGGAATAGGGTCTATAGTAGTGTACTATATAGGGAATAGGGTCTATAGTAGTGTACTATATAGGGAATAGGGTCTATAGTAGTGTTCTATATAGGGAATAGGGTCTATAGTAGTGTTCTATATAGGGAATAGGGTCTATAGTAGTGTTCTATATAGGGAACAGGGTCTATAGTAGTGTACTATATAGGGAATAGGGTCTATAGTAGTGTTCTATATAGGGAATAGGGTCTATAGTAGTGTTCTATATAGGGAACAGGGTCTATAGTAGTGTACTATATAGGGAATAGGGTCTATAGTAGTGTACTATATAGGGAACAGGTCTAACAGAGAGAAAGGGCTTCAACTATGCACTTTACCTTTCCAAAACAACAAATAAACTGTAATACCACAGCTTCCTGGTTCGTTGTCTGACTTCCTGTCTGTCTGTCTGACTCCCAGTCTGTCTGTCTGACTCCCAGTCTGTCTGTCTGACTCCCAGTCTGTCTGTCTGATTCCCAGTCTGTCTGTCTGACTCCCAGTCTGTCTGTCTGATTCCCAGTCTGTCTGTCTGACTCCCAGTCTGTCTGTCTGACTTCCTGTCTGTCTCCCAGTCTGTCTGTCTGACTTCCAGTCTGTCTGTCTGACTTCCAGTCTGTCTGTCTGACTTCCAGTCTGTCTGTCTGACTCCCAGTCTGTCTGTCTGTCTGACTTCCTGACTGACTCCCAGTCTGTCTGTCTGACTTCCTGTCTGTCTCCCAGTCTGTCTGTCTGACTTCCTGTCTGACTCCCAGTCTGTCTGTCTGACTTCCTGTCTGACTCCCAGTCTGTCTGTCTGACTTCCTGTCTGTCTCCCAGTCTGTCTGTCTGACTTCCTGTCTGACTCCCAGTCTGTCTGTCTGACTCCCAGGGTGTCAATAGATAAAGGTATTGTGTGAACAAGGTTAACAACTCTCTGTCCTCATCTCAAATCCAACCTAATCATTCATGTCCTATTTGTCAAAGTCATTTAAAAGCACATTTCAGTGATAGTCGTTGTATCCCAAATGGCACCCTGATTCCTACATAGTGCACTAGTTTTGGACCAGAGCCCTATATAGGAGGCTATCTGGGACAGAAACAAATTCATTCCAGCTGAGCTCACCATGACAACGCTGTATTGTTACTCTTCTTGAACCCTGCCCCAATGCCGATCTAAACCTTAATGACGTCTCACTCGCTGGTTGGCTGTACGCGACGCAGAACCCCGGAAGACTTTACTTCGCCCAATTTGTACAAGGGTCGCCACTAGTTACCACAGACACAAAGTTTTTAAAAAACGCCGCCTATTTCGTCAATTCCTCTGAATTAAAATGTTATTTTAAACCTTAACCATAATTCTAACCTTATACCTAACCCTAAATTAAGAGCAAACATCTAATTTTTGTATGAATTTATACAATAGAGCCAATTTTGACTTTGTGACTGTGGCATCTAGTGGAAACTCAGCATAAAATGCAACATTACTGAGCTCTCATTTGTAACTGAAGGGTTTAAGTACAGCAACTATCGACAAGCGACCCCTTCCACAACCCCAAGATCTTCAAAGCGACAATATTTCAGTGATAAAATTAACATCGCATCAGTAACAAGGAAGACATCTGATTATACAGATAACGGAAGTGAGTTTGAGTTTTTTGCGAATTGGATTTTATCCGTGAGATCGGGTAGTTGTCTCCGTAGTGGTAAGTGTTTTACTACTAAATAGCTATGTAATTATTAATCAATTATAATAACGTTATAACTGTTACTGAAACCTTTGGACCTTCGTATTTGTTGAGATTGATATCGCTATCGCTCTCTCTCTCTCTCTCTCTCTCTCTCTCTCTCTCTCTCTCTCTCTCTCTCTCTCTCTCTCTCTCTCTCTCTCTCTCTGATTCAATTTAGTCGAGTAGAATAACCCAACCAAGGGTGCGTTCGAAAATTAAGTTAGTTTTCTGACCCTAATTTCGGTGCTTGACTAATGTTAATTTGCGAGCTACTTCAAAAGACACAAATTAGAGAACACCTCCACACTCAAACATTTTTACTCAACCAAGCAGAGCTGGTTCGGATGTTTTCATGTTATCCAGAGTGTTGGTGGACTGTAACTGTGCTGCTGTTAAACGATTTAATTACGTTTTTTCGCCCGACTGTTTACTGACACCGGCAATATTTAACGGGTGTTGATTGGTTCGTAAATTCATCCAGTGTTTCTGTGCTCTGCCACAATCAAGACGCCCTGAAATCGGAGTAGATAGCCAGAGTGAATTTTACGAACGCACCCTAAATCAGAACTGATTGTTTTAAAACATCCTGTATTAAACTGGTTTCCGACATTCTGGATTAATGCCTCGATGTCTGACTTCATTGTGAAAGTTGTTGTGCAGAGTTTAGCAGTGTAACTAACGACCCTGGGTTTATAAACGCGGATTTTGACTGCCACTTGAGTATACGGTCGGGGGCACGGTCGATATCACCCTGGACTTCGGGTTTTAGAAGGTTCAGGGTTCAAGTCCCGCTCCCCGCCTGTTTCACTACAGTACTTTAACACACAGTTACGTAATAATCTCGTTGTTCTTTTCCAACAACGTGCTCCGTTTGCACAGACACAAAACCTTTCTCCAAATAGGCTAACATTATACAACTATTTTTTTTAATGAGCTATTTGGCTTCTAGTTCCTTACTCAAGTGAGG